>NC_052338.1:18789058-19054268 GCF_016432855.1 Salvelinus namaycush | reverse complement strand
TCATCACTCCATCCCATACCCATCACTATCCCCACCCTTATCCTCACTCCATCCCACACCCACCACATCCCCCAGCCTTATCCTCACTCCATCCCATACCCACCACTACCCCCATTCCATCCTCACTCTATCCCATACCCATCACTACCCCCACCCTTATCCTCACTCCATGTCATACCCACCACAACCCCCACCCTTATCCTCACTCCATCCCATACCCACCACTACCTCATTCCATCCTCACTACCTCCATTCCATCCTCAATCCATCCCATACCCACCAATACCCCCACCCTTATCCTCACTCCATCCCATACCCACCACAACCCCTACCCTTATCCTCACTCCATCCATACCACCACTACCCCCACCCTTATCCTCACTCCATCCCATCCCATACCCACCACAACCCCCACCCTTATCCTCACTCCATCCCATACCCATTACAACCCCCACCCTTAACCTCACTCTATCCCATACCCATCACAACACCCACCCTTATCCTCACTCCATCCCATACCCACCACAACCCCCACCCTTATCCTCACTCCATCCCATACCCACCACTACCCCCACCCTTATCCTCACTCCATCCATCCCATACCCACCACAACCCCCACCCTTATCCTCACTCCATCCCATACCCACCACAACACCCACCCTTATCCTCACTCCATCCCATTCCCATCACAACCCCCACCCTTATCCTCAACCCTTCCCATACCCTCCACTACCCCCATTCCATCCCCACTCTATCCCATACCCATCACTACCCCCACTCTTATCATCACTCCATCCCATACCAACCACAACACCCACCCTTATTCTCACTCCATCCCATACCCACCACAACCCCATTCCTTCCTCACTCCATCCCATACCCACCACTACCCCATTCCATCCTCACTCCATCCCATACCCACCACTACCCCATTCAATCCTCACTCCATCCCATACCCACCACTACCCCATTCCATCCTCACTCCATCCCATACCCACCACTACCCCATTCAATCCTCACCCTATCCCATACCCACCACTACCCCATTCCATCCTCACTCCATCCCATACCCACCACTACCCCATTCAATCCTCACTCCATCCCATACCCACCACTACCCCCATTCCATCCTCACTCTATCCCATACCCATCACTACCCCCACCCTTATCCTCACTCCATCCCATACCCACCACAACCCCCACCCTTATCCTCACTCCATCCCATACCCACCACAACCCCCACCCTTATCCTCACTCTATCCCATACCCACCACAACCCCCACCCTTATCCTCACTCTATCCCATACCCACCACAACCCCCACCCTTATCCTCACTCCGTCCCATACCCACCACAACCCCATTCCATCCTCACTCCATCCCATATCCAACACTACCCCCACCCTTATCCTCACTCCATCCCATACCCACCACTACCCCATTCCATTCTCACTCCATCCCATACCCACCACTACCCCCATTCCATCCTCACTCCATCCCATACCCAACACTACCCCCACCCTTATCCTCACTCCATCCCATACCCACCACTACCCCATTCCATCCTCACTCCATCCCATACCCAACACTACCCCCACCCTTATCCTCACTCCATCCCATACCCAACACTACCTCCATTCCATCCTCACTCCATCCCATACCCACCACTACCCCACCCTTATCCTCACTCCATCCCATACCCACCACTACCCCATTCCAACTTCACTCCATCCCATACCCCCCACAACCCCACCCTTATCCTCACTCCATCCCATACCCACCACTACCCCCATTCCATCCTCACTCTATCCCATACCCATCACTACCCCCACTCTTATCCTCACACCATCCCATACCCAGCACAACCCCCACCCTTATCCTCACTCCATCCCATAAACACCACAACCCCCACCCTTATCCTCACTCCATCCCATACCCACCACAACCCCCACCCTTATCCTCACTCCATCCCATACCCACCACTACCCCCATTCCATCCTCACTCCATCCCATACCCACCACTACCTCATTCCATCCTCACTCCATCCCATACCCACCACTACCCATTCATCTCACTCCATCCCATAACCACCACTACCCCATTCCATCTTCACTCCATCCCATACCCACCACAACCCCATTCCATCCTCACTCCATCCCATAACCACCACTACCCCCACCCTTATCCTCACTCCATCCCATAACCACCACTACCCCCATTCCATCCTCACTCCATCCCATAACCACCACTACCCCCACCCTTATCCTCACTCCATCCCATACCCACCACTACCCCATTCCATTCTCACTCCATCCCATACCCACCACTACCCCATTCCATCTTCACTCCATCCCATACCCACCACTACCCCATTCCATCTTCACTCCATCCCATCCCACCACAACCCCATTCCATCCTCACTCCATCCCATAACCACCACTACCCCCATTCCATCCTCACTCCATCCCATACCCACCACTACCCCCACCCTTATCCTCACTCCATCCCATACCCACCACTACCCCCACCCTTATCCTCACTCCATCCCATACCCACCACTACCCCATTCCATTCTCACTCCATCCCATACCCACCACTAACCCCATTCCATCCTCACTCCATCCCATACCCACCACTACCCCCATTCCATCCTCACTCCATCCCATAACCACCACTACCCCCATTCCATCCTCACTCCATCCCATACCCACCACTACCCCATTCCATTCTCACTCCATCCCATACCACCAATCACCCCATTCCATCCTCACTGCATTCCCATACCCACACCCCCACTACCCCATTCCATTCCACTCCATCCCATACCCACCACTACCCCCATTCCATCCTCACTCCATCCCATACCCACCACTACCCCATTCCATCCTCACTCCATCCCATAACCACCACTACCCCCATTCCATCCTCACTCCATCCCATACCCACCACTACCCCATTCCATCCTCATCATCCCATACCCACCACTACCCCATTCATCTCACTCAACCCACCACTACCCCATTCCATCCTCACTCCATCCCATAACCACCACTACCCCAATTCCATCCTCACTCCATCCCATACCACCACTAACCCCATCTATCCTCACTTCATCCAATGCCCACCACTACCCCATTCCATCCTCACTCATCCCATTACTCACCCGACCCCATTCCATTCTCACTCCATCCCATAACCACCACTACCCCCATTCCATCCTCACTCCATCCCATAACCACCACTACCCCCATTCCATCCTCACTCCATCTCTCTTTTGTTTCTCCATTGGTTTCAGTGACCAGGATGCCACCACAACTCCCACTTCTACCCCTATCCTCATCACCCCCACCCTTTACCCCCTCCCTCTTTCCACAATCCCCTCCCCTTATCTTCACCCATCCTATCTTCACCCCAGGTCATCCGATAAAATATCTTTGTGAAACCCCTATTCTCACCCCATTGTATTCCAGCCCATCTCATCTCTCTTTCATGGTCCCCTCTCTCCTATCTGTACCAGTGATAAAAAGTCCTATAGCGACATGAGGAACCAGAGGAGCAGCCAGTCTGATGACATGTCTGGAGCCCCTTGGGGGAAACGAATCCATTTTCATCAGCAGACAACAGAAGAGCAATAAGGTCCAGTCAAGAGGGACTGGGGGGGGCCGCCATGGGGGCTGGGTGTGTGTGTGTGCGTGCATGCGTGCGTGCGTGCGTGCGTGCGTGCATGCGTGTGTGTGTGTGTGTGTGTATAGGGGGTGTTGAAATGGAAGTCTTCCATGCGATAGATTGGGTGAGGAAATCGTTTAATTGTTTGTATAACCATGTTTCCATCCACAGTTTTTATGCGAGTAAAGTCATACCACATTAAAAAAATTATGACAGCTTTGATGGAAACAGGAAGTTTGGTACAATTTTATAAATGCTGACAGATAATTTGTGCTTTTGACATGGTGGGATCTTTTTTGTGTCTGTAAAATGTATTATGCGAAAAATGGTAGTAGAAACAACTTTATACGCACACATTAATATAATAACCATCATATGAAAGTAAACTTGGAGTCACGCCATCTTCAAATAATATTTTTGCAGGAATCTCCTTGCGAATGATTTTGCCGAAGATTGTCCTCCCAGTACGACTCGGGAAGCATGCAGGTTATTAGGCTACAGATTAAATAAATTATGATGAACTTCACAGGGTGGTGAAAGTGCAAAGTGATGAGCTTGATGCTCCTTTCAATAAATATTGAGGGTCTTATTCTGGTGACATGAAGATCGATGCTTGACTGCTGTTTGACAAATACAAATATTCTCGCTCTTATCCATTATAATCTCATCGTGTAGGTAGCCTACACCCACAGCCTACCCGCAATGTATCTGCGAGCTGTTGGCTAGAGCACATGTGACAAGAGTAGGCACATTTGCTATTTAAAACAAAAGTTTTGTGCCAAAAATATCGGTAGAATTGAAAATGTTATAGAAATACATTGAACTTTTGATTTTTAATCGTTACATGAAAACGTAAGAGAAAATGTGTGCAATACCTCATCACGTATTGATTTTCATTCGCAAGAAGTCTGTTTGGTGGAAACACCAGGGGTGAGAAAATGCGCATGTTTTCTTTATGCAGATTTGAAAATATTCGCATGAATCTGTCACCAAAATTATGTACACCTAGTTAATGACAATGATTATTCTTATGGCTTTTGACTCACTGTCTTTTTGTGACATCTTTGTTTGACAGAATACTGTAGATTCTGTCTTAATCACAAGTCCTCAAGAGAGTCAAGACAGTAAAACAAACATGAATGTTGAAAGACAACAAACACGTACACACGAAAGGCTTTAATAATGAAGAGATTCATGACTTGCAAGAAGTACATTATTTGCAATGCAAATGAACAACAAACGTATTGAATCATGGACCGTTCAAATCCAAAACCTTTCAGAAAGTCCCCTCTTCCCCCCCATCCTCCCTTTCCCCGTCAAGCAAGTGTCTGGAAATCAATTCAACAAAACCCACAGAGGCGAAACAAGCTTCCAACCGATCAAAGGGATAATTCTCCTTTAACTTTTACACACCTCACATGAGAACCCCCCCCCCCCCCCCCCCCCCAGCTGGGTCTCATCTGTGTCTTGATGGAAAAGTACCAGACATCGTTTGACATATCCTCTATTTAACCCTGTCTCATTCCATCCAGGCGGGGAAAGACTTCTGTCGCACATAGATTTCACACACACACACACACACACACACACACACACACACACACACACACACACACACACACACACACACACACACACACACACACACACACACACACACACACACACACACACACACACACACACACACACACACACACACACACACACACACAGAACATACACACAGGAAACACACACACACTAATGTGGAAGAAAGACAGTGTAAATGGGATCTGACTGTGTGGAGCAGCACCAGATAATCTAATTTACCAGTAACTAAGTCTGATTCAACAGGGTGCAGCCGTAAAAACAAGCTCACCACATCCAGCAGCCATATTGTCTCTGTAAGTGGCAAAGAGTGATGGGAAGGTCACCATGAATGAAGAAATCAGAAATCTAGACAAAAAGGCTACCTGGGCTTGTTCACCACATAGCTAAATGGATCAATATAATACACAGAGTCTGTAGGTAGGGATTGAAAGAGGGATGGAGAGAGATAGAAAGTTGTGAAAATAAGGAGGTAGGAAGGGTTTAAAAAGGGGTAGGTAATAGGGAGTGGTGAGTAGAAGAGGGAGGGAGCCGAGGAGGGAAAGAGAGAGACTAGTGTTATTAGTGTTTCACCTCATCAATAGTACTACTTTATGTAAAAATCTCCCTTTCTCAGTTCAAATAGCATTCCTCATGTACCATACATCTTTCAATATACAATCTAGATATTCTTGTCCTCAGAAAGGAAGAGACCATTAGACTAGTAATCACCAAGGTTTACTTTCCGCTTCTAGTTAAGCTGCCTTTCCCCATTCGGCTACAATAAGAGGACTGTGTGTAATCAGCGTCACAGCAACAGCACGGTACAGGCAGCACCAGGCTCTGGCGGATGTGAATGGGAACCTTGATTACTTTTATAATATGAGAACTGATTGAGAAGTACCAACACACACACACACACATGAGCACGCGCACACACACACACTTACACTCCCTCCCTCCTTAGGGTACTCATTAGCGGGCAGTGTTCTATGGTTCAGGAATCTTCGGATAATTACTATATTCATATGCTGAATCTTAGTCGAACGAGAAAGAATAGAAAATTCCCAGGATGTAGAATACAATTACAACGCACAGTCCAATATTGAATCATGACAATTGAGTTCTTCACATTTCCCTTATAACACAATGGAGTGAGAAGGGATGCCATCGACATCTCTCATTTCTATTACCTTCTATTCATTGTTGGATTATTTAATCATCTTAAACTAAGATGAACTATTTCAGATATATTGAATTGGGATTCTATACAGGTGAATCACATCTTCATTCCTCTATAAATAAACTCACACTTCTAATCATTTGCATTGTTAAATTCTCAAGTCAGCTATGCATATTTTCTCCATTATTCTGAACTTAATTAAGTTTGGGTGAACGAAATTATTGAAATGAGACTAAACTGTATCTCTAAAACACAAGGGCCCCGTTGTTCTTCCCTGACTAAAACACAAGGCCCCTTCGCTCTTCCCTGACTAAAACACAAGGCCCCTTCGGTCTTCCCTGACTAAAACACAAGGCCCCTTCGCTCTTCCCTGACTAAAACACAAGGCCCCTTCGGTCTTCCCTGACTAAAACACAAGAACCCTTCGGTCTTCCCTGACTAAAACACAAGAACCCTTCGCTCTTCCCTGACTAAAACACAAGAACCCTTCGGTCTTCCCTGACTAAAACACAAGAACCCTTCGCTCTTCCCTGACTAAAACACAAGAACCCTTCGGTCTTCCCTGACTAAAACACAAGAACCCTTCGGTCTTCCCTGACTAAAACACAAGGTCCCTTCGCTCTTCCCTGACTAAAACATAAGGCCCCTTCGGTCTTCCCTGACTAAAACACAAGAACCCTTCGGTCTTCCCTGACTAAAACACAAGGCCCCTTCGGTCTTCCCTGACTAAAACACAAGGCCCCTTCGGTCTTCCCTGACTAAAACACAAGGTCCCTTCGGTCTTCCCTGACTAAAACACAAGGTCCCTTCGGTCTTCCCTGACTAAAACACAAGGCCCCTTCGCTCTTCCCTGACTAAAACACAAGGTCCCTTCGGTCTTCCCTGACTAAAACACAAGGTCCCTTCGGTCTTCCCTGACTAAAACACAAGAACCCTTCGGTCTTCCCTGACTAAAACACAAGAACCCTTCGGTCTTCCCTGACTAAAACACAAGAACCCTTCGGTCTTCCCTGACTAAAACACAAGGCCCCTTCGCTCTTCCCTGACTAAAACACAAGAACCCTTCGGTCTTCCCTGACTAAAACACAAGGCCCCTTCGGTCTTCCCTGACTAAAACACAAGGCCCCTTCGGTCTTCCCTGACTAAAACACAAGGTCCCTTCGGTCTTCCCTGACTAAAACACAAGGTCCCTTCGGTCTTCCCTGACTAAAACACAAGGTCCCTTCGGTCTTCCCTGACTAAAACACAAGGCCCCTTCGGTTTTCCCTGACTAAAACGCTCACCTCCCAAACCACATAAAAAAACGCCTCAGTTACACTCCTTCCAAAGTGCACCTATTACACATGCCATAACAAATGTTTGCTCTGTGTCAGACACGATCAGAGAATAATGCGATCTATGTGAAGACGGGTTTGAGGAGTTGTGCATCTCTTTGATTTTAGCATCTTGGTTCGGCACTGTTAGAAAAACAATCTACATCGTAGGAGACAATGGTAGAGTTGTCATTTGGTGTGTGAATAAGAATGAGGAAAGTAAAGGATTTAAATTTGTGCCCTGTTAGACTAAGACTATACCAACCAACCAAATAAAGGTGCTCTCTTCAGTCTTCAAATGGTGGACATCTACAGTACTACAAGTAGCCAATAGAACCGTGCTTGCCAAAAGCAACAAGCACTGTGGTTACTGTTTCTTAATTTACTCTCACATGCTAACTGAATTCTGTCTCTGTAGCCCAGTTTCATTTGGAGAGAACATGAACAAGCAGGTGCTGTATATCTATCTCTGTCCCTGTGTGTGTGTGTGTGTCCCTCCTCAGGCCGTGCCAGCACAGCTCTGTGTGTGTCTCAGCGAGCACAATTACGACCAGCAGTGGCTCGTGCCTGGCCCCTTGGCCCCATGGGATATCAGGCAGCACGCCATGGCTGGTGTGGCTGCAGTCAAACCCTTTAGCACAAAGCTTTACACACGCACACACACAGGCAGGCATGCACACACAAGCCTCCATAGCTCTGTGCAATCTTAGGATCAAGGCAAACAATAAATATAATAAATATCCACAAAACAAGATTGCTACAGAAACAGTAATTACCCTTTCGGACGGACGGACGGACGGACGGACGGACGGACGCACGCACGCACGCACACACACAATTGGGCATTGTCTAAGGCCGAGCCCCTGCAGGCACAGTTTAAGGCAGTAAAGCTAAAGCCAAAACAATATGGCTCTCTGAGCCGCAATTCACCCAAAACGTATTGTAACACAACCCCTGAACAAACCATGAAAATCCATTGTTACACGGTAATTAACACATCGATACAATGGACTTATGTCACCCATCTCTCTCTCTCTCTCTCTCTCTCTCTCTCTCTCTCTCTCTCTCTCTCTCTCTCTCTCTCTCTCTCTCTCTCTCTCTCTCTCTCTCTCTCTCTCTCTCTCTCTGTCTCTCTCTCTCTCTCTCTCTCTCTCTCTCTCTCTCTCTCTCTCTCTCTCTCTCTCTCTCTCTCTCTCTCTCTCTCTCTCTCTCTCTCTCTCTCTTTATTTATTTACCATCACCGTTGACACACTGGACTTGTGGTATCTGGGTGCCTGGTCCACACTCTCTCTCGTTGTCCGGGATACACTCATCCAGCTTCATCAGCAGCCAATCATAGCAGCTGGGCTCGTCACATGGTATGGCCTCCACCAGGTGAGGGCAGCTTCCTGTTCCTACCGTGGGCTCATTGACGATACTCCTCTTCCTCAGTTTGAACCCTGGTAGGAAAAGACAGGAAAACAGATATAGGTATACCATACATAGCTGTATAATTATGCCATTCTATGATCTGCTTCTACTAACCCAAATAACATTGAAATAAAGTATAGTCACCCTCTGTGGTAACCCTTTTCAGGGCCTCCCTCAACATCAACCTCCCCTCTGTGGTAACCCTTTTCAGGGCCTCCCTCAACATCAACCTCCCCCTCTGTGGTAACCCTTTTCAGGATAGCTTAACTTGTTTTTCAAGGAGTCACAACTTAATGTCTAACTTCAGTACATGAAGTTCCCCCTCTCTTCTGCTACCGTCACAGTGTGTCTTGGCTTTGATGATAACATTTATGTATTTATTTATTTAACACGACAGGACCATTAAGCCCCAGAAGATGGCATACATTAGAGAAACAGCTTCCCATAATGACTATTATTATTCTCTCCTCATTAACCCAGGCTTTTACCCAAAGTGACTCATGTATACTAATGTATGCAGCAATCCATTAATACGGCTGGGATTTGTGCTGTTCAAAGGCCGAGGGCTTTCCTCTCGCTATGCTCAAGGACATGCAAGTGGTGATTGCTGGTGTGTGTATGTGTGTGCCTGTGTACGTGCATGTGTGTGTGTTATGTTAACGCCTGCCTGCCCAGCCCAATGTCACCTTACCCCCAGCCCCAGGGTCTAATCCCCACTGTTGCTACAGCCTGATAAGAGAGGAGGACCATGGGGGAGCCAGCAGAACTGGAGGACTCAGGTGGATGTGGATATATTTCCTCTGATTATTTTAGATTCGGTCCTTTTCTTCCCGAACCCTCTATTTAATCAGTAGGGTCAGCTGGAGGATGGAGGTGTGTTGTCAGGTGTCAGGGCTGAGGTGGATGGTTTAGTTGAACAGGGACAGGGGTGTGAAGAGAAGGGGAGAGGAGGAGGGTTTAGTTGAACAGGGACAGGGGTGTGAAGAGAAGGGGAGAGGAGGAGGGTTTAGTTGAACAGGGACAGGGGTGTGAAGAGAAGGGGAGAGGAGGAGGGTTTAGTTGAACAGGGACAGGGGTGTGAAGAGAAGGGGAGAGGAGGAGGGTTTAGTTGAACAGGGACAGGGGTGTGAAGAGAAGGGGAGAGGAGGAGGGTTTAGTTGAACAGGGACAGGGGTGTGAAGAGAAGGGGAGAGGAGGAGGGTTTAGTTGAACAGGGACAGGGGTGTGAAGAGAAGGGGAGAGGAGGAGGGTTTAGGAAAGGTGAAGGGCATAGGGGGTGGGGGTGTAATAGAGGGGGTAATGGATAGGGGTCCAGACAGGGTTTTTTCTTTAATATCACTACTGTCTGTCGAACCACAGTAAAGAACAGCAAAATGAACCGATTGACTGAGCACTTTCCACCCTGTCAGAGCCCGAGGACTCTTTGCACAGATAAACATATTGATGGAGAAAAGTGTAGGCTATAATGACTTCTCCACTACAGTATGGTGTTGTAGCATCTCAAAGGCCGCGGCTGAGACACGTATCTAAGAAACCAGCCAATATTTTGAAAACCTATCTCCCACAAACAGTGCAGTATGTTACTAGAATCCATAAAATACTGGTGGATAGACACTATTACAGTGTGTGTGTGCAGACAGTCCATTTGGACAGCCAACACAAAAAGTGACAAACATTGATTGAACTAATACTGGGAGATCAGGTCATGTTGATGCTGCATAGAGCTCGTTGTCATGAAATGCCCAGAGGATGGTCTGAGAGTTTGCTTCTCTCGGCTAATGAGAGCCAGGGTGTACACACACACAGACGGGTACGGACAAACACACACTCCAGTCAAGGTTGTGTGTGTGCTATATGACATACTGTACAGTAGTGTGAGACACAGAGAAGAAGAAAGAGAGAGAGCGAGAGAGAGAGAGAGAGAGAGGGAGAGAGAGAGCGAGAGAGAGAGAGAGAGATAGATAGAGAAAGAGAGAGAGATGCGAGTGAATCAATCTTTAAGATGCATGGGGGACAATTTCTCGGCGTCCCTTCCATTTGAGATGCTTCATTAGGGTAGAGTCAATATGCATTAGTCACCATGGTGGAGGTGATGAAGGGGGTTGGTGCTAAGAGATTGCTGCTGCCACTGTTCTGTTCCTGTACCAGCAATAATTAAGGGCTGAGCCAGCCAGCATGTATGTGTATCTGTGTGTGACTGTGAGTCCTTGGCGTCCACATCACTAAGAACTTAATATGGTCCATCCACACCCACACAGTCGTGAAGAGGGCACGGCAGTGCCTCGTCCCTCTCAGGAGGCTGAAAAGATTTGGCATGGGCCCTGAGATACTCAAAAGTTATACAGCTACGCCATCGAGAGCATCTTGACTGGCTGCATCAGTGCTTGGTGTGGCAACTGCTTGGCCTCTGACCGCAAGGCACTACAGAGGGTACATCACTGGAGCCGAGCTCCCTGCCATCCAGAACCTCTATACCAGGCGGTGTCAGAGGAAGGTCCGAAAAATTGGCAAAAACTCAAGCCACCCAAGCCATAGACTGTTGGCAAATGGTACCGGAGCATCAGCTCTCGGACCAACAGGCTCCGAGACAGCTTCTACCCCCAAACCATAAGACTGCTAAATATCCAGACTGCTATATAGTCAATTAATGGTACCCAAACTGTCTGTACTGACTCTATCTTGCACTGACCCTACGCACACTCACTATAATATACATACAAACCACATACACACTCACTCACACACACTACACTGTTACACCAACACAAAAGCCTCATACATTCACAAACACTACATACGCCGGACATCCTGCCCGCTCGACCCCATCCCCTCTTCCCTTCTCCAAACCATCTCTGGAGACCTTTTCACATCCCTCATCAACTCATCCCTGACCACTCGCTGCGTCCCCTCTGACTTCAAAATGGCCCTCCTCAAGAAACCAACACTGGACTCATCTGATGTCAAAAACTATAGACCTGTATCCCTTCTTTCTTTTCTTTCCAAAACACTTGAACAAGCTGTCTCTGATCAACTCTCTCGTTATCTCTCTCAGAATGATCTTCTTGACCCTAACCAGTCAGGCTTCAAGACTGGTCACTGAAACGAGACTGCTCTTCTCTGTGTCACGGAGGCTCTCCGCACTGCCAAAGCTGCCTCTCTCTCCTCTGTTTGCACACTCTTAGATCTATCCGCTGCCTTTGACACCGTGAACCTCCTCTCCACCCTCTCAGGGCTGGGCGTCTTAGGCTCTGCACACTCTTGGATTGCATCCTACCTGGCAGGCTGCTCTTACCAGGTCAAGTAGAGAGGATCTGTGTCTGGACCACGTACTTTCACTACTGGTGTCCCCCAGGGCTCGGTTCTAGGCCCTCTCCTCTTCTCTCTATACACCAAATCACACTGCTCCATCATATCCTCACATGGTCTCTCCTATCATCGCTATGCGGATGACACTCAACCAGTTTTCTCCTTTCCCTTGTAATATCTGGTCTGGACTACTGCAGCTCGCTGTTGGCTGGGCTCCTTGCTGGTGCCATCAAACGCCTGCAACTTATCCAGAACACTGCAGCCCGCCTGGTTTTCAACCTTCCCAAGTCACCTCACTCCTCCGTACACTCCACTGGCTACCAGTCAAAGCTCACATCCACTACAAGACCATGATGCTTGCCTACGGGGCAGCAAGAGGAATTGCCCCTCTTTACCAACCCGAGCACTATGTTCTGCCACCTTTGGTCTCTTGGCCATCCGACCCCTGCCGGAGACAAGCTCCCGCTCAGCCCTGTCCGAGCTCTTCTCTGTCCTGACACCCCAATGGTGGAACCAGCTTCCCCCTGAAGCTAGGATAACAGAGTCCTTGCCCATCTTCCGAAAGCACCTGAAACCCTACCTCTTCAAACAGTATCTTAAATACCCCCCACCTAAAAATAAAAAACTGAACCAACACTTGCACTTGACCTTTTAAAGCTCTGACTTTGCTGATAGCTAGTTTATTGAGGAAAAGTTAACTACTATGCCTGTGATACTGATGTGGTTGTCCCACCTAGCTATCTTTAGACGAATGCACTAACTGTCAACACACAAACACATACCGACACAACACAAACACACATACTGTACATACACGCACACACTCACACACTTTTACACTCATCATTTGCTGCTGCTACTATATTCTTTATTTTACTCTTGTTATTATCTATCCTGATGTCTAGTCACTTTACCCTGCCTTCATGTACATATCTACCTCAAATACCTCTGCATATTGTTCTGGTACTGGTACTCCCTGTATATAGCTCCATTCTTGTGTATTTTATTTTACTCCTCTTGTGTTAATTACTATACGTCTTTGGGTGCTGTATTGATACGTCTTTGGGTGCTGTATTGACACGTCTTTGGGTGCTGTATTGACACGTCTTTGGGTTCTGTATTGATACGTCTTTGGGTGCTGTACTGACACGTCTTTGGGTGCTGTACTGATACGTCTTTGGGTGCTGTACTGATACGTCTTTGGGTGCTGTACTGATACGTCTTTGGGTGCTGTATTGATACGTCTTTGGGTGCTGTACTGATACGTCTTTGGGTGCTGTACTGATACGTCTTTGGGTGCTGTACTGATACGTCTTTGGGTGCTGTATTGATACGTCTTTGGGTGCTGTATTGATACGTCTTTGGGTGCTGTATTGACACGTCTTTGGGTGCTGTATTGGTACGTCTTTGGGTGCTGTATTGATACGTCTTTGGGTGCTGTACTGATACGTCTTTGGGTGCTGTACTGATACGTCTTTGGGTGCTGTATTGATATGTCTTTGGGTGCTGTATTGATACGTCTTTGGGTGCTGTATTGATACGTCTTTGGCTGCTGTACTGATACGTCTTTGGGTGCTGTATTGATACGTCTTTGGGTGCTGTACTGATACGTCTTTGGGTGCTGTACTGATACGTCTTTGGGTGCTGTATTGATACGTCTTTGGGTGCTATATTGATACGTCTTTGGGTGCTGTATTGATAATTTGTGGGTGCTGTATTGATACGTCTTTGGGTGCTGTATTGATACATCTTTGGGTGCTGTATTCATAATTTGTGGGTGCTGTATTGATACATCTTTGGGTGCTGTATTCATAATTTTTGGGTGCTGTATTGATACATCTTTGGGTGCTGTATTCAGAATTTTTGGGTGCTGTATTGATACATCTTTGGGTGCTGTATTCATAATTTTTGGGTGCTGTATTGATACATCTTTGTGTGCTGTATTGACACGTCTTTGGGTGCTGTATTGACATGTCTTTGGGTGCTGTATTGATACATCCATGGGTGCTGTATTCATACGTTTTGGGTGCTGTATTGATTCGTCTTTGGGTGCTGTATTGACACGTCTTTGGGTGCTGTATTGATCCATCTTTGGGTGCTGTATTCATACGTTTTGGGTGCTGTATTGATACGTCTTTGGGTGCTGTATTGACACGTCTTTGGGTACTGTACTGATACGTCTTTGGGTGCTATACTGATACGTCTTTGGGTGCTGTATTGACACGTCTTTGGGTGCTGTATTGATACATCTTTGGGTGCTGTATTCATACATTTTGGGTGCTGCATTGATACGTCTTTGGTTGCTGTATTGACACATCTTTGGGTGCTGTATTGATACGTTTTGGGTGCTGTATTGATACATCTTTGGGTGCTGTATTGACACGTCTTTGGGTGCTGTATTGATACGTCTTTGGGTGCTGTATTGATACGTCTTTGGGTGCTGTATTGATACATCTTTGGGTGCTGTATTCATATTTTTTGGGTGCTGTATTGATACATCTTTGTGTGCTGTATTGACACGTCTTTGGGTGCTGTATTGACATGTCTTTGGGTGCTGTACTGATACGTCTTTGGGTGCTGTACTGACACGTCTTTGGGTGCTGTATTGATACGTCTTTGGGTGCTGTATTGATACGTCTTTGGGTGCTGTATTGATACGTCTTTGGGTGCTGTATTGATACGTCTTTGGGTGCTGTATTGATACGTCTTTGGGTGCTGTATTGACACATCTTTGGGTGCTGTATTGATACGTCTTTGGGTGCTGTACTGATACGTCTTTGGGTGCTGTACTGATACGTCTTTGGGTGCTGTATTGATACGTCTTTGGGTGCTGTACTGACACGTCTTTGGGTGCTGTATTGATACGTCTTTGGGTGCTGTATTGATACTTCTTTGGGTGCTGTATCCCAGCCCGGAGTAATAAAAAGAAAAAAAATCATATTCATCATTACTAAAGTATAGCTATTACTGTTACACCCAGTGTGTGGTGTTCCAATGCCATACTTTCAAGATGGCCGTCTATTTGACTGAATGGGTATCGAAGTCAAGACTTGTGTTAGCCCACAAAGCTAAAGCCTAGGCATAACCGCAATTACAGCAGTATTCCACCCACCTTTCTTGGCAGCTGTGTCCAGGCAGTTTTCAAAGGTGCATGGTCCCCAGGCACCCCAGGAGGACACGTCACACTCCACAGGACAGGGGATGTGGCACAGCTGGGTGGTGTTGGGGGGCGGGCTGAGGCACAGGTCACCATCAACGGGCCTGGAGGCTAGAAACACAGAGAGATCCACAGAGACATGATGTCAGAACAGGGCAGGAGATGTGGCGTAACTAGGTAATGTTGAGGGCAGGACCAGGCATAGGTCACTGTTTACAAGTATGAAAACATACAATAACACGATGTTGGAAATCTAAGTTGTACAGTGATATGACCTTAGAGATTATCCATATTTACATGTAATATAGTTGACATACTGAGCTGTATTATTACTGTCACTATGGATCTACCTACTTTTATCCTGGCCCTCTCCATCTGAGTAGTGGGTTAAAACTTCAGTCTAATGGATGAAAATGAATCATGAATCGTTCCACCAGTCATGAATAAAGCTCACACCAACTAAAACCCCACAGGAATGTTCATAGTCATGAATATTCCTACCCTCACGCCATCTCAAATCCAAGACAACATTTAGCAAACAGTATGGCCTTTCATTTGTTCGTCATCCTTCCAAATCCAGTCTAGTTGAAACAACAAATGCCTTTTTTCCCCAAAGAGCAGATCAGGCCAGCCCGGTGCTGCTCAATGACTGACACACACGCACGCACGCACGCACGCACGCACGCACGCACGCACGCACGCACGCACGCACGCACACACACACACACACACACACACACACACACACACACACACACACACACACACACACACACACACACACACACGGTGGATAAAGCAATGAGCAGTAGGTGAGTCTCTATAAGGTCACTGCTCTGATGAGTCATTCCCATCGCTCCATCACCATGCTGTGACTGAAGCCTGAGTCTGACTCATTCACATGCAAATTTCTACCACTTGGCCAAAGGTCTGTCCTTTGAATACTGTCTTTTAAAATATGTGTGTAAGTGTGTGCCTATCGAGTGATAATCCGTTTTGTCAATCTGTGAAGCATTTTAGTCTATTTTAGTAATTATAAAATCCCTCTGGCAATGCTAGCTGAGTTGGAGCAATCAAGAGGAGTAGGCTACATATCCTTTAAAGCAGGGGTGTCAAACTCATTCCATCGAGGGCCTAGTGTCTGCGGGTTTTCATTTCTTTCTTTCAATTAAGACTTAGACAACCAGGTGAGGGGACTTTTTTTACTAATTAGTGACCTTAATTCATCAATCAAGTACAAGGGAGGAGCAAAAACCTGCAGACACTCGGCCCTCCGTGGGATGAGTTTGACACGTGCTTTAAAGTGTTTTGAATGGAGGCTTACCTCCGCCACTTTAGAAGGCTTACCTATTGTTTTAAAACACAGCCATTCATATTACCTGTGTGTGTGTGTCACACCTGTGTGTGTGTGTGTGTGTGTGTGTGTGTGTGTGTGTGTGTGTGTGTGTGTGTGTGTGTGTGTGTGTGTGTGTGTGTGTGTGTGTGTGTGTGTGTGTGTCACACCTGTGTGTGTGTGTGTGTGTGTGTGTGTGTGTGTGTGTGTGTGTGTGTGTGTGTGTGTGTGAGTGTGTGTGTGTGTGTGTGTGTGTGTGTGTGTGTGTGTGTGTGTGTGTGTGTGTGTGTGTGTGTGTGTGTGTGTGTGTGTGTGTGTGTTTGTGTGTGTGTGTGTGGACTGAAGTAGCTACTGTATTTTGTCATCCTCCATAATAGCAAAGGGCTGATTAATGAACGACTCCGTGCTGGGTGACCTTGGTTTGTGGTGCCACATGCGTCTCTCGCTCTGTCTCCTGCCAGATGGTCTCGTCTAGTCTCTACGCTGCCTTACACACCACACCACGGAGGGGTTCCTGGGGCCCTCCAAGCCCAGCCAGACACCTGCGGCTCGCCACTCTCCTCCACTCTCTGTCAACCCATGCCATCATCATCTATAACTGTACTTCCGGATGGCATCACACAGCCAGCCGTTCTACTGCTAGCTACAGAATGTCTCTATGGGCCTTCTAATAAGGATCCATATTGATTACAACCAAACAGAACAGAGCTGGCTAGAACTGAACAGTAACATCAGATTCACTGGCTCCCTGCACTCTCCCTCCCTGCTGCTTCTCCCTGTTGTCCATATCGGAACCCCCACGGAATACGTATCTACATCTGTTCTGTTTAGCCAAACATGAGCTGTGGTATTATTACATTGGCAGAAATATTATTGTGTGTGTGTATATGTGTGCGTGCTTGTGTGTGAGAGAGTGCGTACGTGCGTGCGTGCGTGCGTTGGTTAAGATAATCAATGCTTCTTATGCACACTTCATTTCAGCAGCATTTTGGCATTCATAACATGGGTTTGTTGAAGCCAGCTGTAATCCCCAGAATGATTGAAACAGGGAGTTTTGTGTCCAAATAAAGCTTTTTTCCTATGTTAATGCCACTGAGAATGCGTACAAACACAACAAGCTTATATGACTAATCTGGCAGAGAGGCGGTAGGGAGTTCAGAGACACCACTGCTCCGCACACACACGCACGCACACGCACACACACACACACACACCACACAGCCTCAGTCAAATCACAAATCACAAAAAAGATCAGCCTTGAAAGTAAAAAACAAGATTACATCAGTTTAAATCAGACTGAAGATTTTGCTCTGTTACAGCTGAGATGGAGATTTATGAACAATGCTTCATAGACTCAGCAGTATATTGCCTGAGATTAGACAAATTCTGTGTTGATCCCTATAATAACCCAGAACTGTGTATTTCATGTTTTGTACCAGGTGTGTAATGTTTAGTTTTGAAGACAGGAGAGATGATTGAGAAGGAAAATGAGAGAAGAGAGTGTAGAATGAGAAAGTGAATTCCAAAAGTGGATGGGGAAGATGTAATTGTGCCATAGAGCTGACAGGAAAGGATTGAAAGGACAATATGTGTAACGGCAGCTGCTATGCTTTCCTACCTCTCACTCTACCTCTCTATCCATCCTACCTCTCACTCTACCTCTCTATCCATCCTACCTCTCACTCTACCTCTCTATCCATCCTTCTCTCACTCTACCTCTCTATCCATCCTTCTCTCACTCTACCTCTCTATCCATCCTACCTCTCACTCTACCTCTCTATCCATCCTACCTCTCACTCTACCTCTCTATCCATCCTACCTCTCACTCTACCTCTCTATCCATCCTTCTCTCACTCTACCTCTCTATCCATCCTACCTCTCACTCTACCTCTCTATCCATCCTACCTCTCAATCTACCTCTCTATCCATCCTTCTCTCACTCTACCTCTCTATCCATCCTTCTCTCACTCTACCTCTCTATCCATCCTTCTCTCACTCTACCTCTCTATCCATCCTTCTCTCACTCTACCTCTCTATCCATCCTTCTCTCACTCTACCTCTCTATCCATCCTTCTCTCACTCTACCTCTCTATCCATCCTTCTCTCACTCTACCTCTCTATCCATCCTTCTCTCACTCTACCTCTCTATCCATCCTTCTCTCACTCTACCTCTCTATCCATCCTTCTCTCACTCTACCTCTCTATCCATCCTTCTCTCACTCTACCTCTCTATCCATCCTACCTCTCACTCTACCTCTCTATCCATCCTTCTCTCACTCTACCTCTCTATCCATCCTTCTCTCACTCTACCTCTCTATCCATCCTACCTCTCACTCTACCTCTCTATCCATCCTTCTCTCACTCTACCTCTCTATCCATCCTTCTCTCACTCTACCTCTCTATCCATCCTTCTCTCACTCTACCTCTCTATCCATCCTTCTCTCACTCTACCTCTCTATCCATCCTTCTCTCACTCTACCTCTCTATCCATCCTTCTCTCACTCTACCTCTCTATCCATCCTTCTCTCACTCTACCTCTCTATCCATCCTTCTCTCACTCTACCTCTCTATCCATCCTTCTCTCACTCTACCTCTCTATCCATCCTTCTCTCACTCTACCTCTCTATCCATCCTACCTCTCACTCTACCTCTCTATCCATCCTTCTCTCACTCTACCTCTCTATCCATCCTTCTCTCACTCTACCTCTCTATCCATCCTTCTCTCACTCTACCTCTCTATCCATCCTACCTCTAACTCTACCTCTCTATCCATCCTACCTCTCACTCTACCTCTCTATCCATCCTACCTCTCACTCTACCTCTCTATCCATCCTACCTCTCACTCTACCTCTCTATCCATCCTACCTCTCACTCTACCTCTCTATCCATCCTTCTCTCACTCTACCTCTCTATCCATCCTACCTCTCACTCTACCTCTCTATCCATCCTACCTCTCACTCTACCTCTCTATCCATCCTACCTCTCACTCTACCTCTCTATCCATCCTACCTCTCACTCTACCTCTCTATCCATCCTTCTCTCACTCTACCTCTCTATCCATCCTTCTCTCACTCTACCTCTCTATCCATCCTTCTCTCACTCTACCTCTCTATCCATCCTACCTCTCACTCTACCTCTCTATCCATCCTACCTCTCACTCTACCTCTCTATCCATCCTACCTCTCACTCTACCTCTCTATCCATCCTACCTCTCACTCTACCTCTCTATCCATCCTTCTCTCACTCTACCTCTCTATCCATCCTACCTCTCACTCTACCTCTCTATCCATCCTACCTCTCACTCTACCTCTCTATCCATCCTACCTCTCACTCTACCTCTCTATCCATCCTTCTCTCACTCTACCTCTCTATCCATCCTTCTCTCACTCTACCTCTCTATCCATCCTTCTCTCACTCTACCTCTCTATCCATCCTTCTCTCACTCTACCTCTCTATCCATCCTTCTCTCACTCTACCTCTCTATCATCCTTCTCTCACTCTACCTCTCTATCCATCCTTCTCTCACTCTACCTCTCTATCCATCCTTCTCTCACTCTACCTCTCTATCCATCCTTCTCTCACTCTACCTCTCTATCCATCCTTCTCTCACTCTACCTCTCTATCCATCCTTCTCTCACTCTACCTCTCTATCCATCCTTCTCTCACTCCCTTTCTCTCTCTGCAGCTGTTACCATCAATTGTGTCACCTAGATAACCCTGTCACTTCAAAATACAGGACGCTCACAAGATTTGAAAGATCTATCAAGTTGCAGTTTAGATGTCTGATGATTTTCCTTCTCTTTATACCACTACAATCACAGCCTCAACAGTACAGCAAAGTGCCTCCTCTGTCTGGCTGTCTGAGAGCAGCTGGAATCATTTGAATAATTTCTGTGAGCGGTGGCCAGTTGAGCCCCCTGACCAGATGGACAGTCTGGGAGTTAGCGTGGAAGCGCTGGATAAAAATGGGCTCGCTACCAGCCAACGTCACTTCCTTATACACTGACTAAGTAGTGCCCCACACTCCTATTTCATGTCACACCACTGCTCTCTCTCTCTCATTTTCACTATCACTTTTTACTCTCTCTCGCGCGCTTTCTCTCTCCCTTTCTCCCTTTTTCTCTTTCTCTCTTCTCTCCGTCCGTGCATCTTTCTCCTCCCTGCCTCAGTTCCTTCCTCCCCTCTCTCTACCTCCCTGTGCAGAGCCGGAAAAGATGAGATGATTTTGGGTGAGTGCACAAGTCGAATCGGAACTGAGTGCTCGAGGGCCTCCCGAGTGGTGCAGTGGTCTAGCGACTCCTTGTGGTGGGCCTGGGCGCCTGCAGGCTGACTTTGGTCGTCAGTTGAACGGTGTTTCCTCCGACACATTGGTGCAGCTGACTTCCGGGTTAAGCAGGCGGGTATTAAGAAGTGCGGTTTGGCGGGTCATGTTTCGGAGGACGCATGACTCAACCTTCGTCTCTCCCGAGCCCGTTGGGGAGTTGCAGCGATGAGACAAGATCGTAATTGGATCGCAATTGGATATCATGAAATTGGGGAGAAAAAGGGGGTAAAAATACAAAAAAAAACTATGGAGCTAGGTTGACAAACTATGACAAAACATGGGCCATATCAAACCATGTACTTCCACCACAGTTGTGATGTTTAAAATCAAATCAAAGTGTATTGGTCGCGTACACAGTTTAGCAGATGTTATAGCGGATGCAGCAAAATGCTTGTGTTAATTGCTCCTAACAGTGCAGTAAATGTCAAACAAGTACACAAATAAGCAAAAAACTAAAAACAAGAAATCAAGAAACATCATAACAAATGCAATTAACAATCCGAATAACACTGTATCAGTAATCCAAATGCAATCTATGTGTATATACACCGAAAGGATATACTAGGAATGATATGTACAGCAGTAGATATATTACAGTGAGCTATGTTGAGAATCAGGCATATAAATATGCAGTGGGTATAAACAGTGTCACTAAAATGCAATGTACAGTAGTAGAGCTACTAGAATGAGCTATTTGGAGAATACACTATATGAATACACAGTGTGAAAAACAGTATGAAAGAAACAGGAAGTGTCCAGTGTTCAAGGTCTCTATACACATGGGACAGTGTGTGTGTGTGTATGTGTATGTGAGTATGGGAGAATGCTTGTGTGTGAGTGTGTGTGTGTGTATGTGTGTGTATGAGGTGTGTGTGTGAGGTTCGTGTGTGTGAGAGTATGTGTGCAAAAAAAAGTATCTAAGGTGCAGGACAGGTAGCCGGCTAGTGATGGCTGTTCAACAGTCTGATAGCCTGGGGGGGGGGGGGGGGGGCATGCGTGTGTGTGTGCTTGCATTTGTGCATTCATGTGTGTAACATTACCAAGGAAATGGGAACAGTTTTAATACATTATCTGGGAACACAGTTACTACATTATCTGGGGACAGAGAGAGTTATTACTGCTTCTGCTGACTGTATGGATATGCTGCCCTGTCATATTGACATTGGGTGTTTGTCAGACAGGCAATGGTTACCTACCAAATGGCACTATATTCCCTACATAGGGCACTACTTTTGACTATAACACTAATTGCCCTGTTAAAAAGTAGTGGACTATATTGGGAATCTGGTGCCACTTGGGATGCATCCAATGATATCTAGTATCACCAGGTCAGGAACTGTTCTCACATGGGGTACCATTGTTTTTACAGAATTGTTTTCAGAAGGGATGCACCAATTGTGAGTAGTGCAAGGCTTCTAGGATCTCCAAAGATCCCCGGATGGAGAAACACATTCTTCGACCCCATTCCTATTCTCTACACTTCTGCACCGTTAGTGCATGAATTTTGGCTGGCAAGGGTATCCCATTGAATTTCTTACTATTGCGTAAGGGCATGAGTGCGGCCTTAGCAAAAGTGCTCAGTCTCCAGTGCACGAGGTGGAAGAGATCTGTACAATCGGACAAGGCATCATCAGTATGGGAGGGAAAAAAGGGGACACAATGGATATGGGCTTTCTATAGACACACGACTGGTGAGAGAGATGACCTAGTATGGGAGAAGGGCATGAGTTATCAGAATGGGAGAAAGATTACACATTGGGGATAAAGGACAGTTGCATGCTGGTCAGGTTACCTTCCTTGCTATTGAGAGAGCTTGAGGCAGGGTCGGCGCTGGTTGCCTGGACACAGTACACCTCATGGTTCTGGACTCCGCCCCCGCACAGCCCAGTTAGGTTACCACGACGACGGTCCTGTTGGCTTAGCAACATATCCACCCTGCACTCGGTCCACTCCGTTGTCTTCCAGTTGTACCTGCAGAGGAGAATGATTTGATTCAATTTTCATTTTTTACATAACATAGATTGGAAAGAAAGAATATATACATGAATTACATCATCAAGGTATTCTTCCAAAAGTATTCACACCCCTTTACTTTTTCCACACCTTGTTGTGTTACAGTATGAATTTAAAATAGATTACATTTAGATTTTTGGTTACTGGCCTACACACAATACCTCATAATGTCAAAGTGGAATGATGCTTTTAGAGCATTTTACAACGTAATAAAAAATGAAAAGCTGAAATGTCTTGAGTCAATAAGTATTCAACCCCTTTGTTATGGCAAACCTAAATAAGTTCAGGAGTAAAAGTTTGCTTTTAGGGGATAGGCGTCTTAACAAGTCACATAATAAGTTGCATTGACTCACTCTGTGTGCAATAATAGTGTATAACATGATTTTTAAATGACTACCTCTTACTGTATCTTTCCCCATACATAAAATGTATCTGTAAGGTCCCTCAGTCGAGCAGTGAATTTCAAACACAGATTCAACCACAAAAACCAGGGAGGTTTTCCAATGCTTTGCGAAGAAGGGCACCTATTGGTAGATAGGTAAAACACAGACATTGAATATCCCTTTGAGCATGGTGAAGTAATCAATGACACTTTGGATGGTGTATCAATACTGTACATACAGTCACTACAAAGATACAGGCGTCCTTTCTAACTCAGTTGCAGGAGAGGAAGGAATCCGCTCAGGGATATCACCATGAGGCCAATGGTGACTTTAAAACAGTTAGAGTTGCTGTGATAGGAGAAAACTGAGGATGGATCAACAACATTGTAGTTACTCCACAATACTAACCTAATTCACAGAGTGAAAAGAAGGAAGCCTGTACAGCACAAAAATATTCCAAAACATGCATTCTGTTTCCAACAAGGCACTAAAGTAATAGTGCACAAATATGGGAAAGCAATTAACTTTTTGTCCTGAATACAAATAGTTATGTTTGGGGCAAATCCAATACAACACATTACTGAGTACCACGCTTCATATTTCAAGCACAGTGGTGGCGGCATCATGTTTTGGGTATGCTTGTAACCATTAAGGACTGGGAAGTTTTTCAAGATAAAAAAGAAACAGAATATTGCTCAGCACAGGCAAAATCCTACAGGAATACTTTCCCCTTTCAGCAAGACAATAACCTAAAACACAAGGCCAAATCTACACTGGAGTTTCTTACCAAGAAGTCAGTGAATGTTCCTATGTGGCCGAGTTACAGTTTTGACTTAAATCTACTTGAAAATCTATGGCAAGACTTGAAAAGGGTTGCGGGGCAATGATCAACATCGGATTTGACAGAGCTTGAAGAATTTTGAAATGAATAATAGGCAAATGTTGCGCAATCTAGGTGTGGAAAGCTCTCAGAGACGTACCCAGAAAGAGTCACAGCTGTATTCACTGCAAATGGTGATTCTAACATGTATTGACTCAGAGGTGTGAATACTTATGTAAATGTGATATTTATGTATATAATTTCAATTAATGTACCAACATTTCTAAAAACATGTTTTCACTTTGTCATTACGAGGTATTGTGTGTAGATGGATGAACAAAAAATATGTCAAGGGGTATTAATACTATCTGAAGGCACTCTCCGGCTACCTGGATAAAGCACTAAATAAACTTCAGTTAGTGCTAAATACGGCTGCTAGAATGTTGACTAGAACCAAAACATTTGATCATATTACTCCAGTGCTAGCCTCTCGACACTGGCTTACTGTTAAGGCTAAGGCTGATTTCAAGGTTTACTGCTAACCTACAAAGCGTTACATGTACTTGCTCCTACCTATCTCTCCGATTTGGTCCTACCGTACATACCTACACGCAGTGGTGGAAAAAGTACTCAACTGTCATACTTCAGTAAAAGTAAAGATACCTTAATAGAAAATGACTCAAGTAAAAGTGAAAGTCACCCAGTAAAATACTACTTGATTAAAAGTCTAAAGGTATTTGGTTTTAAACATACGTAAGTATCAAAAGTAAATGTAATTGCTAAAATATACTTAAACATGAAATGTAAAAGTAGAAGTATAAACCATTTAAAATTCCTTAAATTAAGCAAACCAGGCAGCACCATTCTCTTGCTTTTTTAATGTACTGATAGCCAGGAGCACACTCCAACACTCAGACATCACTTAATATGAAGCATTTGTGTTTAGTGAGTCTGTCAGATAAAAGGCAGTAGGGATGACCAGGGATGTTCTCTTGATGTGTGTGAATACGACCATTTTCCTGTCCTGCTAAGCATTCAAAATGTAACAAGTACTTTTGGGTGCCAGTGAAAATGTATGAAGACAAAATTACAGAATTTTCTTTAGGAATGAAGTGAAGTAAATGTGGTAAAAATTATACATAGTGAGTAAAGTTACAGATACCCCAAAGACTACTTCTTTTTACACCACTGCCTACACATACACTACGGTTACAAGACCAAGGCCTCCTTACTGTCCCTAGAATGTCTAAGCAAACAGCTGGAGGCGGGGCTTTCTCCTATAGAGCTCCATTTTTATGTAATGGTCTACCTATCCATGTGATGGGCCCAGAATCGGTCTCGATCTTTAAGTCTTTACTGAAGAATCATCTCTTCAGTAGGTGTCGCACCCCCCCCCCACCCCCCCCCCATATGGGAAACATATGTTAACATTTCATAGCAAGTGATGTAGATAATAAACAAAAGTGAAATAAACAATAAAACTGAACAGTAAACTTTACACTCACAAAAGTTCCAAAAGAATAAAGACATTTCAAATGTCATATTATGTGCAAATAGTTAAAGTACAAAAGGGAAAATAAATAAACATAAATATGGGTGGTATTTACAATGGTGTTTGTTCTTCACTGGCTGCCCTTTTCTTGTGGCAACAGGTCACAAATCTTGCTGCTGTGATGTCACACTGTGGTATTTCACCCAACAGAGTTAATCAAAATTGGGTTTGTTTTCGAATTCTTTGTGGATCTGTGTAATCTCTCTCTCTACCGCACCTGCTGTCTCAACCTCTGAATGCTCGGCTGACATTTACTCCTTGTGCACCCTCTACAACCACCGTGATTATTATTTGACCCTGCTGGTCATCTATGAACGTTTGAACACCTTGAAAAACGATCTGGCCTTAATGGCCATGTACTCTTATAATCTCCCCCCGGCACAGCCAGAAGAGGACTGGCCACCCCTCAGAGCCTGGTTCCTCTCTACGTTTCTTCCTAGGTTCCTGTATTTCTAGCGAGTTTTTCCTATGCACTGTGCTTTTTCATCTGCATTGCTTGCTCTTTGGGGTTTTAGGCTGGGTTTCTGTTGATATGAAAAGGGCTTTATGAATACATTTGATTGATTCACTGTAGGCATAGTTTGCATCCCAAATGCCAGACTGTTCCCTTTTGCACTACTTCCCTATGTGTCAACAAAAAGAAGCAGTGCAACGACATATAGGAATTGGAGTGTCATTTCTGATGCAACCATTCCCATTGTGGTCCTCATAAAGGAAGATGACTGAGGGAGATATGGTAAGTGAGTATGAGTGGCTAGTAGAGAAAGTGTACAGCTACATGAATATTAGCAGTCTTGTATTCCTGTTGTGAATGAAGTACCCTCCAGATTGATCCTGAGTGTCCTACAAGGTCACAGCTTATTATTAAGCATCATTTAGTTTGATAGCATCTTTGATTGACTGTATCAAATGCATTATGTACAGATGTAGGATCTTAATTTGAGCCAGTTTGCTACAGTAGGAAAATAATCCTGCAGCAACAGGAAATGTGAATTATTATGTGGATTATAATTAATGGACGTTTTTTTTGGTTGAATTGGTTTGAACGCTGTTGAGATGTTTTGTTTGTAAATGTAGCCTAAGTTTATCTTCTCTTTTACATCTTATTGTGCTCTATTTCTTTCTTAAAAAGCGTTTAGCCTACCACAAGGGAGTTAGCCTGCGGTAGTACAAGTACAAATGCCTGTTAGATTACAACTAGAGTACAAAACATTGCAGTAAACGTTACATTACTCTAATTCTCTACAATGAATACATCATGACGCAGCACAAGCTAAAACTCATTCCAAATGGCACCATATTCCCTATATAGCGCCCTACTTTTTACCAGAGCCCTATGGGTAGTGCACTAATTTACTCTAATTTTGGAACGAAACCCTATTTGTATTCTTTATTATGGTCATTTTCAGCCAAATTGCTGCGAGAAGTTGCCAGAATGGCTTTTCGGGAAGTAAACAACATTAGCATGCATTTGAGTGTGGTCAACTGACGTTACGCAATGTGCATCTACTAGAAAGTCTCTTTTAAAGAAGTTGTCTGTGCAGTTGACCTTCAACATATATTCACAATTTGCCTCACAATCTGGAATTCATTTTGAATGTCCCCCAAGTGAACCTCAGTGGAAGGATTCAGCAGCATTAAACTGAAAGATTATACCGCAAAGGGCAATCTATTAACTCAGATTAGCGCTCATAGATAGCTCTGGGATCTGCTTCAAGGGAACTTGAAAGGTGCCTCCGTGTGTGTGGGGTAGTGAGGGGCAGCCACTAAAAGTCCACACCCTCACCAGCACCACAGGCCATGTAGTCAGCTTGGAACAAGCCGCTGGCTTGAAAATGAACACAGGCACAGCTGACTTCAATAGGCTCGTTAAGGGTGTGACCGGCTACTCAATCAGCCACTACATATATCAGCAACTGGTATCCCTCACTACAGAGGAGAGGACTGAGGGAGCTCTGTTTGCAAGTTTTATTTGATGAACATTTAAGTTTGATTCTTGAAGAGATCATTTATGTTGTTACCTTATAGTCCATAAAATCTATTTTGTTAAGAATTGACCCTGTCTCACGAGCCTCTGTACTAGAAAGCTAGCCTAGCTCTGTTCCGTGACAGTACACGTCCCTTCTGGCTGCCATATTGTGCTTCAGTAAGAATGTTAGGAATTGCTTTTCAGTTCAAATCTACCTGGGGTCACAAAATGGCTGCCCTGCCTCGATGTCTGTGGCGATACTGGAATTTATTTGAGGTCACCACCAATGAAAGGGCTCCATATTCATGAATGGGGTGTCTCCAGGGCCGGTTTAATGCAGGGGCTTACTGGGGCTGAAGCCCCTTGGCACAGGCCCATGGGGGGCCCAACAGACAGCAAAAAAATACATTAAATAAATAACTATAAATAAATAACTAAAAATTGAAATATATACAGTATATATTATATATACAGTATATATTATATGTAGTATATACACTGCTCAAAAAAATAAAGGGAACACTAAAATAACACATCCTAGATCTGAATGAATGAAATATTCTTATTAAATACTTTTTTCTTTACATAGTTGAATGTGCTGACAACAAAATCACACAAAAATTATCAATGGAAATCAAATTTATCAACCCATGGAGGTCTGGATTTGGAGTCACACTCAAAATTAAAGTGGAAAACCACACTACAGGCTGATCCAACTTTGATGTAATGTCCTTAAAACAAGTCAAAATGAGGCGTGTGTGGCCTCCACGTGCCTGTATGACCTCCCTACAATGCCTAGGCATGCTCCTGATGAGGTGGCGGATGGTCTTCTGAGGGATCTCCTCCCAGACCTGGACTAAAGCATCCGCCAACTCCTGGACAGTCTGTGGTGCAACGTGGCGTTGGTGGATGGAGCAAGACATGATGTCCCAGATGTGCTCAATTGGATTCAGGTCTGGGGAACGGGCGGGCCAGTCCAGAGCATCAATGCCTTCCTCTTGCAGGAACTGCTGACACACTCCAGCCACATGAGGTCTAGCATTGTCTTGCATTAGGAGGAACCCAGGGCCAACCGCACCAGCATATGGTCTCACAAGGGGTCTGAGGATCTCATCTCGGTACCTAATGGCAGTCAGGCTACCTCTGGCGAGCACATGGAGGGCTGTGCGGCCCCCCAAAGAAATGCCACCCCACACCATGACTGACCCACCGCCAAACCGGTCATGCTCGAGGATGTTGCAGGCAGCAGAACGTTCTCCACGGCGTCTCCATACTCTGTCACGTCTGTCACGTGCTCAGTGTGAACCTGCTTTCATCTGTGAAGAGCACAGGGCGCCAGTGGCGAATTTGCCAATCTTGGTGTTCTCTGGCAAATGCCAAACGTCCTGCACGGTGTTGGGCTGTAAGCACAACCCCACCTGTGGACATCGGGCCCTCATACCACCCTCATGGAGTCTGTTTCTGACCGTTTGAGCAGACACATGCACATTTGTGTGCCTCCATGCTCTGGACACATGCACTGGTAGCGCCTCCATGCTCTGGACACTACGCTGACAGACACAGCAAACCTTCTTGCCACAGCTCGCATTGATGTGCCATCCTGGATGAGCTGCACTACCTGAGCCACTTGTGTGGGTTGTAGACTCCATCTCATGCTACCGCTAGAGTGAAACCACCGCCAGCATTCAAAGTGACCAAAACATCAGCCAGGAAGCATAGGAACTGAGAAGTGGTCTGTGGTCACCACCTGCAGAACCACTCCTTTATTGGGGGTGTCTTGCTAATTGCCTATAATTTCCACCTTTTGTCTATTCCATTTGCACAACAGCATGTGAAATTTATTGTCAATCAATGTTGCTTCCTAAGTGGACAGTTTGATTTCACAGAAGTGTGATTGACTTGGAGTTACATTGTGTTGTTTAAGTGTTCCCTTTATTTTTTTGAGCAGTGTATTTTGTATTTTTATTACTGCAACCGCCAACCACAAGAGGACTCACAAGCCCCATCTCTATGAGTGCAGACAGCATGCTGGTGATTTGCTAATCGTCAGATGGGGGAGGAGAGGAGGTAGGGGGGCCCACATGGGTAACTTGGGGGCTCTGCCTTGATTGGGAAACTGATTAATAAAAAATAAAAAATAAACTGCATAATAAAAATATATGACTGGTCTATTGTGTGAGTCAGGGTGTAGGGGGCCCAAGAGGCAAAAAAAAATCCAACCACAGGAGCCTACTCTCAATGTTAGAAATATACCAGCGAGCATAATTTAGCCACAGAGGTTCAAAAGTTTCTAACAAATAACTGTGGATTAAGTTTTATCACAAGCACACACAGGTAACTGCCAAAATAAAGGAAACACCAAAGTAAAGTGTCTTAAAAGGGTGTTAGGCCACCACGAGCTGCCAGAAGAGCTTCAATGTGCCTTCGCATAGATTCTACTAGTGGACATAAATCATGACAGGAAAATGCACCACACACCATAACATATACTTTGTACCAAAACTTAGAGTGGTCAACTCTAAGTGCTGTTATTGTGAAGTGGAAATGTCTAGGTGCAACAATGGCTCAGCTGCGAAATGTTAGGCCACACAAGCTCACATAACAGGACCACCGAGTGCTGAAGTGCGTAGCTCGTAAAAATCGTCTGTCCTCGGTTGCACACTCACTACCGAGTTCCAAACTGCCTCTGGAAGCAACGTCAGCACAATAACTGATCGTTGGGAGCTTCATGAAATGGGTTTCCAAGGCCGAACAGCCGCACACAAAGCTAAGATCACTATGCGCAATGCCAAGCGTCAGCTGGAGTGGTGCAAAGGTCGCCGCCAATGGACTCTGGAGCAGCAGAAACACATTATCTTTGGTGATGAATCAGGCTTCACAATCTGGAAGTCTGACAGACGAATCTGGGTTTGGCGGATGCCAGGAGGCCCTTTACTGTTTCAGCATGACAATGCCCCTGTGCACAAAGATCCATAGAGAAATGATTTGTCGAGATCAGTGTGGAAGAACTTGCCTGCACAGAGCCCTGACCTCAACCCCATCAACACCTTTGGGATGCATTGGAATGCCAACTGCGAGCCAGGCCTAATCGACCAACATCAGTGTCCGACCTTACTAATGCTCCTGTGGCTGAATGGAAGCAAGTCCTCACAGCAATGTTCCAACAGAAGCATGTAGCAGCGGCAGGTAGCCTTGTGGTGAGTGTGTTGCGCCAGTAACCGAAAGGTTCCTAGATCGAATCCCCAAGCTGACAAGACCCACTGCCATGTTCAGGGGCAGGCCATCGTTGTAAATGAGAATTTGTTCTTAACTGACTTGCCTAGTTAAATAAAGGCTAAATAAAAAATAAAAAAATCTAGTGGAAACCCTTCCCAGAAGAGTGGAGGCTGTTATAGCATCAAAGGGGGGACCAACTCTATATTCATTCCCATTATTTTGGAAGGAGATGTTCGACGATCAGGCGTCCACATACTTTTGCTCATGTGGTGAGTGTGTATATATATATATATACAGTTGAAGTCGAAAGTTTACATACACCTTAGCCAAATACATTTAAACTCAGTTTTTCACAATTCCTGGGAGATATGGTCCATATGTCACGCCCTGACCATAGAGAGCTTTTTATTCTCTATGTTGGTTAGGTCGGGGTGTGACTAGGGTGGGTCATCTAGGTGATTATGTGTCTATGTTGGCCAGGTATTGTTCCCAATCAGAGGCAGCTGTTTGTCGTTGTCTCTGATTGGGGATCATATTTAGGCAGCAATTTCCCCTTTGTGCTTTGTGGGATCTTGACTATGTATAGTTGCCTGTTTGCACTATTGCACTACTTCACGTTTTGTTTTGAGATTTATTGTTTTTGTTTTGGCAGTGAGTTTCACCTAGAAATAAAAGGATGTGGAACCCAGATCACGCTGCGCTTTGGTCCACTCATTATAACGATCATGACAGAAGATCCCACCAACAACGGACCAAGCAGCGTGCCCAGGAGGAAAGCCAGGAGTGGAGGACATCCTGGACGTGGGAAGAAATTATGGCAGGAGACAGAAGCCTGCCATGGAAGCAGGCGGAAGCAGCGAGGGTGCAACAACGACGACACCGGGGGTTCGCGGCCACGACGCAAGCCCAAAAGACAGCCCAAATTTTTTTGGGGTTGGGGGCACATGGAGTGGTCGGAGACGCTGAGAGGTGAGTCAGAGACTGAGGAGGAAAATTGGGACAGATTGAGCGAAGAGTGGGCGGCGAAAGTTAAGGGGAGTGAACCAGAGACTGTCAGTGAGTTGAGGGAGAATGTGGAGGAGAGAGAAATGAGAGAGTTATTGAATTGGTGGAGGATGCACAACATTTGCCCTAAGGAACGTGTGAACAATTTAAAGCCACCTGAGTCAGCTCTCCGTACTCGTCCTGAGAAGTGTGTTAATGTTCCGGTACAATTGATGCCGGATATACGCACCCGGTCTCCAGTGCGCCTTCACAGCCCAGTACGTCCTGTGCCAACTCCTCGTACTCACCGTGTGAAGAGTGTCATCGTTCCGGAACAATGTGTGCCGGTTCTACGCACCGTGTCTCCAGTGCGCCTCCACAGCCCGGTACGTCCTGTTCCTGCTCCTCGCACTCTCCCTCAAGTGTGCCTTCCCAGTCAGGTACGTCCTGTACCTGCTCCTCGCACTCACCCTGAGGTGCGTGTCACCAGCCCGGTGCCACCTGTACCGGCCCCACGCATCAGGCCTCCAGTGCGCCTCCACAGTCCAGTACGTCCTGTGCCTCCTCCCCGCACTCGCCCTGAGGTGCGTGTCACCAGCCCGGTGCCACCAGTGCCGGCCCCATGCATCAGGCCTCCAGTGCGCCTCCACAGCCCAGTACATCCTGTGCCTCCTCTCCGCACTCGCCCTGAGGTGCGTGTCACCAGCCCGGTGCCACCTGTACTGGTCCCACGCATCAGGCTTCCAATGCGCCTCCACAGTCCAGTACGTCCTGTGCCTGCTCTTCGCGCTCGTCCTGAGGTGCGTGTCACCAGCCCGGTACCACCAGTGCCGGTCCCACGCACCAAGCTTCCGGCGACAGTTCCCAGTCCAGAGCTTCCGGCGACAGTTCCCAGTCCAGGGCTTCCGGCGACAGTTCCCAGTCCAGAGCTTCCGGCGACGTTTCACAGTCCGGAACCTCCGAAGACGGTCCGCAGTCCGGAACCACCAACGACAGTCCACAGTCCGGAACCTCCTACGACGGTCCACAGTCCGGAACCTCCTGAGACGGTCCACGGTCCGGAACCTCCTGAGACGGTCCACGGTCCGGAACCTCCTGAGACGGTCCACGGTCCGGAACCTCCTGAGACGGTCCACGGTCCGTAACCTCCTGAGACGGTCCACGGTCCGTAACCTCCTGAGACGGTCCACGGCCCGGAACATCCTGAGACGGTCCATGGTCTGGAACCTCCAGCGACGGTCGGCGGTCCGGAACCTCCGGCGACGGTCTTAGCTTGTTAGCAACTGCAGGTCAAAACACTCAAACAGACTAGAGGTCTAAACAGTGGAAATTGAGGAAATACCTTCCTCTACGCACCAGGGGAGTATAGTTCCACATTGCGTTGTACAGGTTGGGGGGGGAAGTAATTTAAGGGACACGCATGCCATCACAGCTCAGGACTGCCTGCCGGGTGTGAAAGTGATGGTGTGTCAACACGCCCATCTGTGTGTGTGTGTGTGTGTGTGTGTGTGTATATGTGTGTGTGTGTGTGTGTGTGTGTGTGTGTGTGTGTGTGTGTGTGTGTGTGTGTGTGTGTGTGTGTGTGTGTGTGTGTGTGTGTGTGTGTGTGTGTGTGTGTGTGTGCGGAGGGGGGATCAGATAAGACACTGCACGGACCAACTGACTTTTTCCCAGACACTCCATTAATCATTTCCTCCATCACTGGCAATAAGCCAAACGCTGGGCCGTTTCTTTCCTCTCCATCTCTCCTTATATGTCCCCCTCTTCCATGGCACCATCGTCCCACACACTGAGCCAAACCCATCTCCCCCTTACCGCCTCCCCCAATCTCTCTATCTCTCCCTATATGCCCCCATCACTGCATCAACTAACACACTACCCAATCACATCCCCATTTTCCCCCTTTCCCATTTCTCCAATCTCTCTCCATCTCTTTCCACATGCCCCCTCAAACCGTCGACCCCACCCTCTCATCAGCACCACACCGTCCCCCCTACCCTCTCATCACACCACACCGTCGACCCACACAATGAGCCTCTCCCTCCCGCCTCCATTCTCCCCCTTCGGGCTGTGGTTTGTACCCACTGTCATGACTGTCACTACAGACCCTGGTTCGATTCCAGGCTGTTTCACAACCGGCCGTGATTGGGAGTCCCATAGGGTGGCACACAATTGGCCCAGTGTCGTCTGGGTTAGGGTTTGGCCGGGGTAGACCGTCATTGTAAATAAACATTTGTTCTTCACTGACTTGCCTAGTTAAATTTAAAAAAATAAACCAGACCTTCTCTCACCCACAAAGGAGGGAACTGGGACGTTTTGACACTTCACACCCTGTTGTAAATTACAGGAGAAGGGGGGCTCTTTCTCCCCCTTTAGTATTAACCAAAGGAATGGCTTTGTTTCACAGACAGTTTTGCCTCTTAAACGCTAAGATGGTCAAAAGTGGATACTGGATCAATAGTTCTAACATAAGAATATGGGGAATGGTCAGTGGGGAGCTATGGAAAACGTAATATTGCTTTTCATTTTGTAATGTCATTTAAAACTGTATGGATGAAACACTGTAACTTTGAAAGTTTTTCCCTTTTATCTGTAAAGTTTCCTTCCAATACGACGTGCATATAATATGAAAAAATATGATATTTTTTTTCTTAACTTCACTAGGGTAGGGGGCAGCATTCGGAATTTTGGATGAAATGCATGCCCAATTTAAACTGCCTGCTTCTCGGGCCCAGAAGATATGATATGCATATATGCATACTGGTAGATTTGGATAGAAAACACTCTAAAGTTTCCAAAACTGTTAAAATAGTGTCTGTGAGTATAACAGAACTGATTTGGCAGGCAAAAACCTGGGAAAAATCCATTCAGGAAGTAGTTTTTGTCTTGGTTTTGTAGTTTTCTATTCAATGCCATTACAGTATCCATTGACTTTGGACTCAAACTGCAGTTTCTATGCCTTCCACTAGATGTCAACAGTCTTTAGAAATAGTTTCAGGCTTGTATTCTGAAAAATTAGGGAATAAGAGCATTCGGAATGACTGGACGCTAAAGTGTCGCTAAAGAGCTTTTTCATGCGCTCGACAGAGAGAGAGCAATTCTTGTTTACCTTTTAAATTGACGACGTTATTGTCCGGTTTAAATATTATCGATTATTTAGGCTAAAAACAACCTGAGGATTGAATATAAACATCGTTTGGCATGTTTCTATGAACATTACGGATACAATTTGGATTTTTTGTCTTCCTGTTTTGACTGCGTTTGAGCCTGTGGATTACTGAAGAAAACGCGCGAACAAAACTGAGGTTTTTGTATATAAAGAGACTTTATCGAACAAAAGAAAAATGTTTGAGTAAATGAATGTCTGCTGACTGCAACCATATGAAGATCATCAAAGGTAAGGGATTCATTTTATCTCTATTTCTGACTCTGACTCTGTTCTACTTGGCTGGTTAGTGTTTGTAATGAATTGTCTAGTGGGCTATGTTCTCAAATAATCGTAAGGTATGCTTTCGCCGTAAAGCATTTTTAAAATCTGACACTGTGGTTGGATTCACAAGACGTTCATCTTTAAACCTATGTAAAATATGTTTTGTTTTCTGAATATCTATAATGAGTATTTCTGTATTTGAATTTGGCGCCCAGCAGTTTCACTGGCTGTTGAAGAGGTGGGACGCTAACGTCCCACATACCCAAGAGAGGTTAACCTGTTTGGGCTGCAGAGGCAGTATTGAGTAGCCGGATAAAAGGGGCCCATTTCAAACGGCCTCGTACTCAATTCTTGCTCGTACAATATGCATATTATTATTACTATTGGATAGAAAACACTCTCTAGTTTCTAAAACCGTTTGAATTATATCTGTGAGTAAAACAGAACTCATTTTGCAGCAAACTTCCTGACGGGAAGTGGAAAATCTGAAATCGATGCTCTGTTCTAGGGCCTGCCTATTAATGTCCTTGATATTTATTAGTATAGATGCACTTCATACGTCTTCCACTAGATGTCGACAGGCAGTGAGAGAAGAAATGGAGTGTGTAACTTGATCTGGGGTCGAATAAAAGCTCTCGGCATGACGTGTCACCAGTTTCCTGTTTTCTGGAGAGCGCGTGAAGGGACCTGGATTTGCCTTCTGATAAGCTGTCGTTATGGACGACTAATATCTCCGGCTTTGATTTTATTTGATACATGTGACAATATCATCGTAAAGTATGTTTTTTCAATATAGTTTTATTAGATTATTGAAATTTATTCAGGACGTTAGGCTGTTGCGTTGTGTGCCTTTGTTCAGGAAGGAGAGCTTAGCGCCACTTTGCTAGCTTTCCGTGCTAATTGACTGGAGAAGAGGACATTCTAAATCCAAACAACGATTGTTCCCGACAAAGGACCCCTTGTACAACATTCTGATGAAAGATCATCAAAAGTAGGACCCATTTTATTCATATATCTGTCGAACATGTGAAATAGTCGTTTGCGCCCAGATTTTGGGTACTCTCTCGCTATACCTAAGCTGGATGTCGTAATGAAGTTATTTTTAGAATTCTAACACGGCGATTGCATTAAGAACTAGTGTATCTATCATTTCCTATACAACATGTATTTTTTAGTAACGTTTATTTATAGTTATTTGGTCAGAATAGTTGAGTGCCATAAAAATATCCGCACATTCTGGGAAAAAGATGCTACGTTAGCACAATGTATAACCACTGATTTCAGCTCTAAATACAAAACATAAGTGTATGTATAACCTGATGTTATAGGACTGTCATCTGATGAAGCTTATCAAGGTTAGTCAAAAATTATATATATTTTGCTGGTTTATTCGCTATCGCTAACGTGCCTATTGCTATCGCTAACGTGCCTTGATGAATGAATGCGGTAGTGTGGTAGGCTATTGTAGTAAGCTAATATAATGCTATATTGTGTTTTCGCTGTAAAACACTTTAAAAAATCGGAAATATTGGCTGGATTCACAAGATGTTTGTCTTTAATTTGCTATACACCATCGATTTTTCAGAAATGTTTTATGATGAGTATTTAGGTATTTGACGTTGGTGTCTGTAATTACACTGGCTGCTTCGGTCCTATTTGTGACGGTAGCTGTGATGGTAGCTGCAATGTAAAACTGATTTATACCTCAAATATGCACATTTTTCGAACAAAACATAGATTTATTGTATAACATGTTATAAGACTGTCATCTGATGAAGTTGTTTCTTGGTTAGTTTGGTTGGTTCTTGGTTAGTTAGGTTGGCTTTGTGCATGCTACCTGTGCTGTGAAAAATGTCTGTCCTTTTTTGTATTTGGTGGTGAGCTAACATAAATATATGTGGTGTTTTCGCTGTAAAACATTTTAAAAATCGGACATGTTGGCTGGATTCACAAGATGTTTATCTTTCATATGCTGTATTGGACTTGTTAATGTGTGAAAGTTAAATATTTCTAAAAAATATATTTTGAATTTCGCGCCCTGCACTTGAGCTGGCTGTTGTCATAAGTGTACCGACGTCGGGCTTGCAGCCATAAGAAGTTAAGATAGGAATGTGATTTTAGGAGGTATAAGAGAACCTATCACCTATAAGCTGTGCATAAGTAATTAGCCACACCCCGAGTGAGGTCTGAGAACGTGTCAGACTGATGGAACCGTCCTTTTTGGACAGCATGCATAGAAAGGCTTGGTAACGAAATTAACATTAGGCCAGGAAACGTGAGGCCACATGTTTGAAATGGTTGGAACCTCAACACGATGTAAGAAATAAACTCACCTTCCATTAGACCAGAGAGACGGCGAGCTGAATAATCAACACAAGGAGGAAGAGGAAAACAAACTCCCCTCTCAGACAATCACTGGTACGCTGGTACAGCTGAATAGCTGTCCTGAGTCAAATATCTCAAACTCTTCAAACCAACATACTACTCTTGTCAAATCACCGTAGTACGCTATTCTCATCACCCCACTAGATCCATCAGCACAGCTACCTTATCTTCAAATAAGCAGCTTCTGGAGTGAATGGCACAGAGTGAAATGTGTAGTTCTGTTCAGGACTACACGACGAACAAAGGCACGAACACGTAAATACATTCATGATTTCTTATTCCAAACGGTCGGCGGTTCGTGTGCAAACTATATGATTAACGTGAGAATAGTTCTGAAATGAGTTGACGATAAAAGTGTATTTTTCTCTCTCTCTCTCTCCATGTCGTTATGTAAAAGCCATATTGTAAAATCCCGCTAGGGATGTATGTATTAAGTGTGTATGTTTTCCTGTTATTATTTAGTTAGCTAGTAAATAACTAATGAAACCAATTTGTGTAATACTGAATCATGAGTAAGCCTGGGGTTTTTGCAGATGCATGAGGTTATGACTGTTCAGAATGATGATGATATGATAAGAGGTAATGATTAATAAGATGACTGTTTATCAATGTAATAGACTTTACAGAGCTTAATTCGGGAGATGGTAACACTTTAACCTTTCTAGCGCAGGCGTTCCGCTAGCGGAACCCCTCAACAACATTCCGCTGAAAAGGCAACGCAGGAAATTCAAAAATATTTTTCCGAAATATGTAACTTTTACACATTAACAAGTCCAATACAGCAAATGAAAGATACACATCGTGTCCGATTTCAAAAAAGCGAAAGCACAACATATGATTATGTTAGTTCAGAGCCAAGTCAAAAAAACACACAGCCATTTTCAAGCCAAAGGTAGGAGTCACAAAAAGCAGAAATGTAGATAAAATGAATCACTAACCTTTGATGATCTTCATCAGATGACACTCATAGGACATCATGTTACACAATACATGTAGGTTTTGTTCGATAATGTGCATATTTATATCCAAAAATCTCAGTTTACATTGGCGCGTTCCGTGCAGTAATGTTTGATACCAAAACATCCAGTGATCTTGCAGATAGCCACAGAAATCCCAGAAATACTCATAATAAACATCGATAAAAGATACAAGTGTTATTCACAGAATTAAAGATAGACTTATCCTTAATGCAACCACTGTGTCAGATTTCAAAAAAACTTTACGGAAAAAGCATAATCTGAGTACGGCGCTCAGAGCCCAATCCAGCCAAATCCAGCCAAAGAAATTTCCGCCATGTTGGAGTCAACAGAAGTTAGAAATAACATGATAAATATTCCCTTACCTTTGATGATCTTCTTCAGAATGCACTCCCAGGAATCCCAGTTCGACAATAAATGACTGATTTGTTCTATAAAGTTCCATAAAGTCCATCATTTATGTCCAAATAGCCACTAGTTGTTAGCGTGTTCAGCCCAGTGATCCATCTTCATGAGCACTAGGTCCAGACAAAAACTCGGAAAGTTTCGTTACAGGTCGTAGAAACATATCAAACGATGTATGGAATCAATCTTTAGGATGTTTTTAACATAAATCATCAATAATATTCCAACCGGAGAATTCCATCGTCTGTAGCAAAGCATTGGAACGAGAGCTGACTCTGTCGGGAACGTGCGTCACGAGCCTGAGACACTCTGCCAGACCACTGACTCATTCAGCTCCCATTCCCCCCTCCTTTATAGCAGAAGCCTGAAACAAGTTTCTAAAGACGGTTGACATCTAATGGAAGTCTTAGGAACTTAACCCCGTAGACGCTGTGTATTTGGTAGGCCAAGCTTTGAAAAACTACAAACCTCAGATTTCCCACTTCCTGGTTGGATTTTTCTCTGGTTTTCGCCTGCCATATGAGTTCTGTTATACTCACAGACATCATTCAAACAGTTTTAGAAACTTCAGCGTGTTTTCCATCCAATACTAATAATAATATGCATATATTAGCATCTGGGACAGAGTAGCAGGCAGTTTACTCTGGGCATGCATTTCATGTAAAACAGGTTTTAAACAACCTCTTCCGTGTTGCTCCAAATTCCTAATGAGTACATTATTAATTTAATCAGGTAACGATTAAACATAGTTATTGGATTAAATAAATAACAGTCATCAGATTAATGACACCACTCAGGCTGTGGATAATAAGCCAGCAGACACCAAACAACCCACAGACCAATAGTAGTGGGGTTGTTATTGTGGCTCCTCCCCCTACTGATAACTCCCCAGTGCTCGTAGTCCTACTGCTGCTGTTGTGTTAGATGGTTAGCTACACAGTCATTACAGCAACCAGCCAACGTTCCGGCCGCATGGCCTTGATCACTTAACACACAGAAACAAACCATTTCCTGTATGCACATATGCATTTAGTGTTAGAGACACACCAGGCCTGTCTGGCTGAGTGTCTGATGCATTAAGTGTTTATTTTTTTTGTCAGCAAAGCTATTTAGGGATGCAGACAGGCGGCTTACCCATAGTACACTTTAGAAAGGGAGTAACTGTAATGGTCAGCCAGCCTGCAGAGTAGAAGTGCAGTTCAATTGACCATCTGCAATCCTTGATTGGCTGACATTTTTACGTTTTCCAATGTGAGTATACAAACTACACAATTGATATACTGTTCGTACAAAAACGTAGACATCCATATAAGACATTGAAATCACACATATTTTTCAAACGTTGGGTGATAGAGTACTTACGCAATGCAGGGGGGTACCCCTTCTCCCTGAGGGGTGCAGGGTTCCTTCTCCTCCAGTTCGGGGCACTCCTCCCCTTCTCCCACAGGGAACTGGTGTACCCGGCGTGTGCGTGTGCGCTCACCCGTGGGCCCGTTGAGCTCGTAGCAGTCCTTGGAGCAGGGCGACCAGTCGGTCCAGTCGCTCACCTCACAGTCTTTGGCCAGTACGCAGGCCTGGTATGTCACTGGTAGGGACTCCCGAGAACACAGGCTGGAGAGAAGAGACAAGGCGTTCATTAATTAGGTTCAAAGAAATCAGTGAAGGTGTTTGGTCAAAGGAATGAGGCAAGGTTTCCTAATAAGGCCAAACTTGTTTGCAAAATCCGATTCAGGAACACCACAGCTTCAAACCCCTTGAACTCATTCTGAATTTGTAAAGTACCTTTTCTACAAACCTACATATTAATTTAGCATTGTAGTCATTTAGCAGATCCTCTCACCCAAAGCAATGTAAATCTGAAATAGGACCCAAATATACAATTATAGATTTCCTTAGCTTACAGACAGATAAACATCATAATAAATAATAACCAATGTTAAATGAAGTGAGATGGAATACATTCCCACCAGATATATTTCAGAGCTTCTATAACAGTAAACACACTTGATCCTTGGCCTAATGTGGTTGGTAGATGGTCAGTATCAGATCAGATAAGCCTCTTTGGGGGTTTCAGTTCAACATCTGTGGTAGATGCTATGAGTAGCTCCTAAAAAACTAAAATACCTCAACATTACTACTCATTATAAAGGAGAAATGTCTCAACATTAATCCTAGGATAGATCTAGATCATAGAGATATAATATATATTCTACTTAAAGATACGGGAATATAATACAAGTTGTTATCCCATCATTTCAATCATTTATGATTTTCTCTGACCATCTCCCTATGGACGCCCATTTTCTTTTTCTTTCAAGATGCGCTAAAGCATTCATATCCCTTTAAGAAAGTGGGAGAGATCTATTCGGTGTTAAGTGGTCACCATAACAGCCACCCCGTTCCTCAGAGACAGAATTGGGACAGACATGCATTTCACATCTCAGCAAAGAGGAACAATGCCTTTTAGAAAGCATGTGCACCTGAGTAGAATGGAATGGAGACATTCAATAAAACACGTCTTGACCACCACCACCCAGCTATTTCTGTAATATGAATGAATGACCGTGCTACAGTATGTGGATGTAGTTAGATGGCCACCCATAGAAATGGACATGACGCAGGATGATGGTTAACGGAAAGGGACAGCGGTTTGATCCTCTGACCATTTCATAGATGTTATGGTTGAGGCCTCCAATCGTCTGTTGGATCCCAGGGACACGGTTGAGTACAGCAGAATGGAAGGAAGCCATGACACTTCTACTCATCATCGATTCAACTCTCATAGTTGATCTCACTGAATAAATATTGGTTTTCTATGAATATTACGCTATCTTGAGGCGCAAAAACAAGAATGCTGTCTATCCTCGTATCTCTTTATTAATACTTACTATATATTAATCGCTGAATATCACAATGCTTTCAGTTGGAGGTTATGGTAAATCTGAAGCTTTGAAACTAACTTCACGCCGTACAAAACTCCAATTGCTTCTTTGAAAGACGACAAGTTCTTTGGTTAAACAAAGAATAAATGTCAATGAAAATATGATACAAAACATAGACACTGCAGACTCCATTGACTGAACCCTCACTTCAGAGACAAACAAAAAAACACAGCTCTACTTTCTGAGATTTTTAGGAGAAGAGGTTGCAAAAAACTGGCCAAAAATATTTTAAACGCAAAGTAAACAAGCCGTTAGATGAATATTAATAAACTGCAGGACTATTGTGGATTAATGCTACAAAAAAAAACATCTCCAAAGGCAGCATTTTTGCCAATACTTTAAAGTGGTGCCAGCTTAAAGAAACTATTTGAGGGTACTATGAATAAACTAATGAGAGAATGCATGAGGTAGGAAAAAGAAGAAGAAGAAGAAGAAGAAGACCTACTAAAACCAAAACCGTATGTAATATTCTATGACAAAACACTATTGCCATACCTATTCCAGAAGGCATAGATTCCCATCTCTCTCGCTCTTATACATTAACAAAGCCATGTGGGTGATGATGACTTCATCGTATGTGACTGTTAGTACTGCAGAACACAGAACACTTTAGGCTCTTGTAATTCTTTCAGCGCTGACTGTGAATCGTGTGCTGCCAGTAATCATTTCTTTCTATAACACACAGAGAGATGCATCCCTACGTCACCTCTATGTAATGGGGAAACAATGGAACATAGAAAATGATATCAGAGACACTGGTGAGAAATGGATGAGACAGTCATCATGAGGTAGCTGTGATGCATACAGTAAGACTATAAACTATAAGTGAGACTGACCTCAGTGCGTCAGTGTTGCCGCTCCTGTGAACACAGGTCACCTCCCGGGTCTGGTATCCAACCTGCAGGTCCCAGAACTTCCCTCCCTGTCGGTTCTGTCTGTTCCTGGTCCTCTTATTTTTTATCAGCTCTTTGGTCTCTGGGTCTTTCACCCTCCCCCTCGCCCTCACCCGCTCCCTCACCCTCTCCTTGACTCTTTCCTTGTTCTTCCTGCGTCCTTCTTTGGCTGCCTGTCTTCCTTTTCTACCCTCCTTTCTTTCCTCCTTTCTTTTCATCCTTTCTTCTTTGCTCAGTCGAGGCTGGCGTGGGGTGGGCACCTCGCTGCCCTCTTTACCCTCTTTACCCTCTCTGCCCTTGCGAAGCCGGCGAGGGAGAGCCACATCTTTACCGTGAGTAAGGGTGGGAGCCTGCCTGGCCGTGCGAGGGAGGGGTACAGAGCAGGGACCCCAGGACCCCACCCTTAGACTATAGAGGCTCTCTGGGCCAACGCAGGGACCTGGCTGACACGTCTGGAACTCTGTCAGGTTAGGGCAGGCCGAGCCCCCGAACAGAGGCGGCGCCAGGACAAAACGGACACGATTCTGAAGACCCATGCCGCACGTTTTCGAACAGGAAGTCCATGGGGTGAACTGGGAGACCACACAGTCCCGCGGGCACGGGATCAGACAGGCCTGCTCCAGCCTGGGCTTGGGCTCAAAATATTCACAAATCGCTGCATCCTCCGCGGGCACGCCATCTGCTTTCTGGACGCAGCCCACCTCGCGTGTCTGGATGCCCTCCTCGCCGCGGGTACATACAGCTGGCCGCTGGAGTGCCCCAGTGCTCCGCATGGACACGGGCACACACTGGTTCCAGGCGCCCAACTGCCAGTCGTACAGGTCTTTGTGCCAGTCACACACGTGGAAGCAGCTCTGCTGGTTCTCCGGGCGCTCTGGCTGGTCACAGTTGGTGTGAAGAGTGGTCCAGCCTTCAGAGTGGGCGCACCACACTGCCCGGCTCTGGCTGCCCCCTGGGCCACACTCGCTGCCCATACACCGGCCCCATGGACCTGAGGAAACAGAGAGCCACAGAGGTCACAGGGAGTTCAACTGAAGGATTAACTATCAGAGCAGTTAGTCATAATATTATCCAAATGGAAAGCATAATGTAGAAGAAACTCAGCTCCTATCTGTCAGATTAGAACTTTACTGGACAGTTCTTAATAGCTACAAAATGACACGCCCATCTGTGTAAAACTTAATCTAAATGTTACCGTTCAAGACTTGACATTGATTTTGATAAAAAGTTGGAGGGCAGTTTATAAGGAATTTGCATCATCTCTTCATATGACTTTCCTATGAATCAAAGCCCCTTGAAGCCCAGAAGACCAAGCTCTCTAGCGCTTCTATACCAGAGGACTATCAGTCAGTTTCTGAAGTGCTTCTCAGGACAACAGAACTGTAATGTATTTACACATCCAACACAAACAACCAAAGTTCCTCGTGAGGAGGAATAAGTACTTCCTGATAAATAACGCCTTCGCTCAAGCCCTAAATCCCACACGCACACACACACACACAAACAAACACAAATCACGCCGCATAAATCACTACGCCAAGTGCAATTTTCTGATTGCACTTCCTTCCTCTAGGATTTATGGGAATGCAATTAAAAGTCTAGAGGTAAACATACCCTCGGAACATAAAACGCCAAGTAAGTACAGGACAGGCAGACAAAGAGCCCAGAGCCCACAGAGCCCAGAGCCCACAGAGCCCAGAGCCCACATAGCCTAGATCCCAGAGCCCACAGAGCCCAGAGCCCACAGAGCCTAGAGCCCACAGAGCCCAGAGCCCAGAGCCCACAGAGCCCAGAGCCCAGAGCCCACAGAGCCTAGAGCCCAGAGCCCACAGAGCCCAGAGCCCACAGAGCCCAGAGCCCAAAGTTCACAGAGCTCACAGAGCCCAGAACCAGGGCAGAATTACTGACAGAATCAATATTCCCAGGAAATGTAGAAGATTAAGGTACAGTGAGGAGGGAGGTCAGTGAGGAATTACCTACCCTGGCATATTCTAGCATAAACAGTCCATCAATCAATCAATCAATTCTGCATGAAGGATAAGCAGGACTTCTAATAAGGGTACAACCAGCCCATGACAACAACAGTGCTGATGTGCTTGTGTTTGCGGTGCTGAAAGGATAGCTCTGCCAATCTCTGGCTGGATAGGGATCGCTGCAATGTGGGCCATCTTGTGGTGCTGAAGGACAGCCCTGCTATTCTATCAGTGAGGAATAGCGGTGCAGAGGGCCCTTCCCTGGATTGAGCTCTGCCTGTTTTATGTTGTTGGATTGAGCAGCTTGCAGTGCTACTGCTGGCCTGGGCCGCCTGCCTCTCTCTGTGGGCTGAGGGAGGGGAAGGAGAACCTACGTAGCTTACTATGTGAGAGGGCAAGCTGCTCAGATGAATCTGCATCACAGAAGTGGGTCAGAGGTCAGAGGAATCCTCCTCCTAGCTAAACAAACTACCACGGACTCTCCCATCCAACCCCGTCTCTCCCTCTGTCTCTCCCCCATCTCTCTGGTGTCCCAGTGAGCTATCTAACCAGATCCAAGGAGGAGAGGAGTGCCGGCTGCCGGAAAAAGGACACAGCCTGGGGGTTCACTGTATCCTGGTCCCAGATCAGTTATTGCTGTGTAACAAGGCATAACATCAGACAGAGGAGTAGGCACAACAGATCTGCGGCCAGGCAAGGGAAAGTCAACCTAGTTTTGTCATTTAACTTCCAGATGACATGAATAATAATTTCCCTCAAGATATTCATACATTTTCCATATTTGTTTATGTCTGCATATGATGGACTAAGGTTCAGCACAGGGGAACTCTCCATGGCTTCACAATCCTCTTGACTGGCTTCGTGAAAATCAGATTCAACCAAGCATCCGTTCTCCCACAATGCTACAATAATGTTTCTTACCAGGGAAGACTATATAACACAATTCCAATGTAGGCCACTTTATCTGCCTGACAGCGGGGCTGAGGGGATATGGGAGAAGAGAGAGGAGATGGGACAGGAGAGGAGAGGAGAGGAGAGGAGAGGAGAGGAGAGGAGAGGAGAGGAGAGGAGAGGAGAGGAGAGGAGAGGAGAGGAGAGGAGAGGAGAGGAGAGGAGAGGAGAGCGGTCCGAGAACAGAGGACAGGGGCTGTTTTAAGCAGTGCTTTATGCCTTGACTCCATAAAGCAGAGCCATGGTGATGAAAATGTCAGCAGAAGGAATAGAGCCTGAATTAGCCCTCAGCAGCAGGGAGAGAGGCCCGGTCAATACAGCTCAATAACACCTCGTGAGAAACTGCCTCCAACATAAGAAATAGCCCTGCCGCTCACACACACACACACACATACACCTTTTGTGGCTGCCAATCTAGTATACTCCCTGCTAGCAAGTGAGGGAAAAGCACGATTGACCAACCTTTCCATAAATAAATTGATTTTCATAATTGAGAGAAAGGACAAGAGGCATTTGATTAGCTAGGGGGGTTAAGCATTCCCAGCACTCTATTCTCTAAACAAGAACATGTTACAGCTGTGACATGTTAGCCCCCCCAGGGGAAGGGTGTGTGTGTGTGTGTGTGTGTGTGTGTGTGTGTGTGTGTGTGTGTGTGTGTGTGTGTGTGTGTGTGTGTGTGTGTGTGTGTGTGTGTGTGAGTCTGGGTGAGGTTTCGGATTGAAAGGCTCCCCTCTCTGCAGGTGTTCATGGTAATTAATGAACATGTTAGTGGGTGATATGGTTATCCACAGTATGACAGAGAGTGGGAGTGAGAGGGAGAAAACAGCTCAAATTGGCCTGCTTCCCTCCATCACACAACCACATATGCACACACACACCTGCGTCCCCTGTCCCACACTGAGAGGAGCCAGGAGGATGTCCCACACTGAGAGGAGCCAGGAGGAACTAACGGCCCTCTATCAACATAGAGGAGGGGCACGAGGGGTGTGACACATCCCTCAGCCCCCTCTCCTCAATCCCCCTTAGAACACCCACCCACGGGGAGCCACCACTCTTTCTAATACAGAACAAGTCATAAGAAAGAGGAAGGAAGGAAGGACGGACGGACGGGAGGACGGAAGGAAGGAAGGAAGGAAGGAAGGAAGGAAGGAAGGAAGGAAGGAAGGAAGGAAGGAAGGAAGGAAGGAAGGAAGGAAGGAAGGAAGGAAGGAAGGAAGGAAGGAAGGAAGGAAGGAAGGAAGGGGAAGAAGAGAAGTTGGGGATGTGAGCGATTGCCGGTTAGTGTGAAAGGCGAAAGACTGAAACAGGGAGAGCGAGATGGGGGGAGAGGGAGAGAGGCCTACTGTGAAGAGAGATGGGTGATGATGGAGAGAGATGAGAGTGGTCTGGCTCTCCTTGGCCAATAATTGGGCCATGTACCAGTCCTTAGATCCATAGACCTATTGGGCACTATAAGTACACTCATCTTCCCCAGCATCACCACACACACACACAGACACACACATGCACACCAGTGAGACGACTGTTAGCGACTTAGCTCTGTGCCTCTCTGCCTCTCCAGTAACACACAACACAACTCTAATACTGTTAAATGACATTTCCCTATGATGCTCACACACCCTAGTCGTTACCCTCAACAGTTATTTTCCTGCAACATTGTCGTCTTTTGTATCACCAGACAAATCAATTACAATCCGTGTTTTATTTATTTGTTTTAAGCTGTCTCTGCAGACAGCTTTGAATCGATAGGAGGGAGAAGGTCATCTTTTGAGGGAAATAAGTGATGTTTTTCTGGCTTTGGAGACAGGCTGTAACAGGCTTTAATGCTGGTGTCTCAACACCCTGTTATTCACTGATAAGATAATGATGTGATCTATTTAGTATCTGTCAGAACCGAGGCCCTCGTCTCATGGTGCTGCCACAGGAGGGGAGAGACTGGGGGGAAGAGGAGAGAGAGGGAATGAGAGGTAGAGAGAGAGAGAAAGAGAAAGAAGGGGAAGGAAAGAGAAAAAGAGAAAAGAGAGAAGGGAAAGAGAGAAAGAAAGTTTGCCCCATGCATTTCCTCAGTTGCTTTCTTGCCAGCTAAAATATTTTATCAATAATGGGATCATTCTTTCATGTGTCTTTCATCTTAGTCATTTAGCAGATTCTCTTATCCAACGCAACTTACAGGTTTAATTAGGGTTAAGTGACTTGCTCAAGGGCACATCGGCAGATTTTTTCATGTAGTCGGCCCGGGATTTGAACCAGCAACCTTTTGGTTAGACCCAATGCTCTTAACCACTAGCCTACCTGCCGCCCACTCCTCTGCCTATCCCTCTCTCCCATGGTGCCTGGCAGAGGGCAGGTGTTGGCATTTACCAAGGAAATAGAAAGCAATGTGACGTGTTGCGTCCCAACAGAGGGTTTGGATGGAGGCGCTGTGTGTGTGTGTGTGTGTGTGTGTGTGTGTGTGTGTGTGTGTGTGTGTGTGTGTGTGTGTGTGTGTGTGTGTGTGTGTGTGTGTGTGTGTGTGTGTGTGTGTCACCATAGGATTTGGATGGAGAAGATTGGGAAAATGGGGACCCCCATCAGGCTAGTCAATCTGTATTCATATGTTGAACACACATCTATGACAAAGACCGGAAATTTAGATTCAAATTCAGATTCAGATATTCCTTGTTTCCCATAAAAAGGGAAACAAGGAATATCTTCCCTAAAGCAAAACTGAGAAATTAGTCACAATGAGTCCGCAGGAATTAGTCTCCCTATGCCAGAAACACAGTCTCATTGGACAGAAACGTCTGCCAAAATGGTAGAGACTATAGACAAGCTCAGATCTTTCTCCAATATCCTAGAGGAGCAAGTGTATTTCTCTTTCTCTCCCTGTCCCTTCCTCTCCCCCTCTCTCTCCCGCCCTCTTTCTCTGTCTCTCTCTCTCGTTCTTTCAATTAGTTATTTCTGAGATGACCTTCTGTAGTTGAGTGACCTACTTCCAGGTCACTTGGTGTCTGAGCGGTGGTCGTTCCGCCCACAGTGATTCAGCTCTTTTATCTCCAGCAGGAACGATTAAATGAAAAGGGGGAGTGTGTAGATGTATGAAAAGAAAATCGTCTCGTTCTCTTTGTCTACAGGTCGTCCAGGGTTGTCTGTTAGGTGGCAACATTTGAACTTCATGACCGCATGTTGCAAAGCGTTTGTGTCGGGCATCAGTAAAAATATCACCACCAGACATTGTTTCTAAATCCAGAAAGCGGGTTTCGTGGACACAGGTTAAGCATAGTTCAATCAGAAATAGGCTGAATATATGTCCGGAAATCCGACCCAAAAATAATTGTGCAATAACATCTGACTGACCACCCGAGACGGCATCCCAGACAGGCATGCAGACAGGACAATCAGTCTGAATGGAGTTGCCTAGTTTATGAGCGAGAGACCGTAGTCATGACACCAGTCGCTCAGATTACTGGTCATGTATCTTTCATAAACCAGTCAGAGTAGGAGATCTCTTCCCTTTTAGAAAGAGGTACATTACATGGCTCCTTAACAATGTTGTGCTGCATGGCAGAGTGGCTCTTTGGACCAGTAGAGACACAGGGCTGGCTCTATCTTAACACAGACTTGTGTAGTATCACACAGACCTGGGGGAGAAAGACGCTTGATAACCCATATTCCCTTTTCAGCCTTTGCGGACAGTTTGGTGGAAAACAGAGATCTGCACGAAGCACTGGAAGACAACTATGACATGTTTGGGGGATGATTTCTGGATGAACTCTTGACTCTTTTGATGTGTGTATGGTGGGAAATCATCCCCGGGCAATAGAGAACAAATAAAGAGCCATTACTTCAACTTGGTCGACATAGCGATTACAGAAGTGTACAAAATGCTCTTTTGGGCAAAACATAATTTGTTGAAACTCCCACTGACATCACAAAGTACTGTGCAATCGCATTTGCATGTACTTTATGCTTAAATCATTACAGGGATTGACTAAGATTAAGATTAGCTACTAATGATGATGAGCAGCCTTTATAGCAGGGGTTTTTCAACTCTGACCCTACGAGGATTGGAGCCTGCTGGTTTTCTGTCCTACCTGATCATTCATTGCACCCACCTGGTGTGCCAGGTCTAAATCAGATCCTGATTAGAAGGGAACAATGAAAATAGGCAGTAGAAATGGCTTCGAGGTCCAGAGTTGAGTTTGAGTGCTCTTCCTCAAATCAGAGACAGCTAAGGTCTCATCTATCAGAGACGCAGGTATATCACTTTGTCGGACATCCAAGCAGACATTCCAGCTGCAGTGTGCTTGAGAGGTAAAGTGGAGGCACTCTCAGCAATATCAACAAACCGCCTGAACCATATTGTCTGCATATATAAATAATAGGCTGGTTGATCCTCCGGAAGCCCAGCTGAAGGGAAACGTGTGGGGAACTGTGCCGCTGGTCGCCGATAGGCTCAGAGAGAGAGAAATGGGAAGATGACGAACAACTAGCTCCTCTTCTCACTCTCTATGTGGCTGCCCCTCACTGCATTCATTATGCACATATGTCTGTGTTTGTGTGCATGCACATCTGTGTGTGTACAGCGTGTGACACAGCCAGTGGGTGCAGGTGCTTGTTAAGGGCTGGGGTTGAGGAAAACATTGTTGTTAGCTAGTGGTTGTCAGACATGTTCCCCATACTGACATGAGGTGGATTCATAAACCTTCAGAAAACACATTATTATACTGCAAACAGTTACAGGAACACACACTCTCAAAACCATGCACACATGAACACACATGCACAAACATACACTCACACACACACGCACACGTGACCACACACCCTTAATGTGCATTTGAGAGGGAGCTGATTTCCTGTGAATGCTTCGCTGGAGCAGGAAGCAGGAAGCAGATATCATAATAAATATGCAGCAGCACAGTGGAGGAGATCAGAGATAGGAGCAGAGTTATCTACAGTGATTTCAGAGTGTTCATTACAAACCACCACCCACCCACGCTGGCACACCCACGCAACGACACCCACGCAAGCACACACGGGTGACACATTCTCCTCTCAATTTGACATTTTTGCAATTTCACTATTTCACTAAATACTAAAGTGTATTTGTGTCAAGAACAAATCCTCATTGAATTCTACATCCCCGGCTCATCGTTCTTCCAGGGCAATCACAAACACACACAAACACACACAAACACAAACACACACACACATACAGAAGAACTACAGTATTCATCTGGCAGTCACCTAGACCAGGTCTTCCACTGTGGGCTGAATGGAAACTGCATTGAGCTGTCCTTGCTGGAGGAAGGGTATCTATCTGCTTCATGATGGTGTGTGTGTGTGTGTGTGTGTGTGTGTGTGTGTGTGTGTGTGTGTGTGTGTGTGTGTGTGTGTGTGTGTGTGTGTGTGTGTGTGTGTGTGTGTGTGTGTGTGTGTGTGTGTGTTAGTGTGTATGTGTGATTACTGTTGCCGAATGCCCATCTCTCATTGCTCCCCCATAACAGAGGCTGACTGGGGCCAGGCACAAAGAACTTTACAACCCTACTGAGGGAGACAGAGAGAGGGACACACACACACAGACACAGCTTGAGCTGATGTGTACAATGAGGCCACTGTTTGTGTCCCTAACAGTACCCCCAACTGCTACCACTACCTCCCTCCCTCCCTCCCTTCCTCACACACACACACACACACACACACGCACGCACGCACGCACGCACGCACGCACGCACGCACGCACGCACGCACGCACGCACGCACACACGCACACACACACACACACCTAAAAACAACCCCCCTTCTTCCCATACACATCCCAGATGTTGAAAATGTATCCTTTGTCCTTCCACTCACCAGAATATAGAACCAAAAGAGGTGGGGAGGGGGTTGTCCCCCTGTCCTCCTCACAATGTGTTACTACAGCTTGGGGCTCTATGTTGGAGGCAATTAGGATTGAATACATATTACATTCCTTGTCCAATAGAATGGTTGCATTTTCACCAGAGAGTTGTGGCAGCAGAAACAAACTACACAGAGCAACATTGATCCTGTGGTAAAATATTAATTAGTGTGTGTGTATGGGGGGGTATGACTTCAAGATGAAACACACACACACACACTTTTAATGGCCTCCCCACACTAAATCAAGGTTGTCCACGTTGATTTATTTGCGGCTGAATAATGATTGCCGGCGGGCGTATCAAAAACAATTAACTACGGCAAGAGAGAAGGAACAAACAACACTTGATATGACAGATGGGTCGTCTATGAGTGTGAGCAGTAAATAAGAAGGGACACAGAGTGTAGCGACAGCCGTGGTGTTGTAAGATCTTATCAGGCTATCCATGGGTTTGCAACATACTGAAGTTGATCAGAAGTGAGAATTATCCATCCTGAGGGAGTATGCTGGGAGCGATGAAAAGAGAGAAATGGAGAAAGGAGGATGCAGGGAGAGAGAAAGAGAGAGATGGAGGGAGAGAGAGAGGGAGGGAGAGAGAGCGAGAGAGCGAGAGAGAGAGAGAGAGAGCGAGAGAGAGAGAGAGAGAGAGAGAGAGAGAGAGAGAGAGAGAGAGAGAGAGAGAGAGAGAGAGAGATGGAGAGAGAGAGAGGGAGAGATGGAGAGAAGGATACAGGGAGGGAGGGTTGGAGACAGCGAGAGAGAGAGAGAAGGATACAGGGAGGGAGGGTTGGAGAGGGAGAGAGAGAGAAGGATACAGGGAGGGAAGGTTGGAGAGGGAGAGATGGAGAGAAGGATACAGGGAGGGAGGGTTGGAGATAGAAAGAGAGAGAGAAGGATACAGGGAGGGAGGGTTGGAGAGAGAGAGAGAGGGAGCGTGACTGGAGGAAAGGAAAAAGGAGGCCCTTGATCCACTGCCACAGAGAGAAGAGATAGCAAGGTGAGTCGTTGGAGAAATCTGCCCTTTACATGAAAAGGCATTAGTCAGGCATTAGTCAGGCTGGGCCAGAGAGTGGAGAGGCTAACATGATTGGATTTGGCTGAGAAACATGGGACATACACTCACAGAGAGATGGGGGATGGGGAGGTACTGTATAGAGAGTGGGGGAGAGGGGTTGTGCAGGGAGAAAGATATATATATATATATATATATATATATATATATATATATATATATATATAGAGAGAGAGAGAGAGAGAGAGAGAGAGAGAGAGAGAGAGAGAGAGAGAGAGAGAGAGAGAGAGAGAGAGAGAGAGAGAGAGAGAACCCCCACTATTACACCTGCCCAAGCCCCATCCTGCGACCTAAGAGTTATGTATCAGATGCTCAACATGCTCTGCTCACACCTACTGTGATGGTCCGTGCCTAAACCACACAAAAACAACACTAGACACTATGGAACACAAAGCTTTTACTATCTCATCCAGGAATATACAAGGTCTGAGTCATCTGCCTTCATCAAGACTTCAATAAAGAATCTGGAAATACAGACATTGTCATAAATGGTATAGAGGAGACGGACCCACTAGTTGCCCTCCAGGTTACAGAGAGCTGGTAGTCCCATCCACCAAACTACCAGGTGTGAAACAAATCAAATCAAAATGTATTGGTCACATACACATGGTTAGCAGATGTTATTGCGAGGGTAGCAAAATGCTTGTGCTTCTAGTTCCGACAGTGCAGACACATCTAACAAGTAATCTAACAATTCCACAACAAATACCTAAAACACACAAGTATAAGTAAAGGAATGGGATAAGAATATCTACATATAAATATATGGATGAGCAATGACCGAGCGGCATAGGCAAGATGCAATAGATGGTATAAAATACAGTATATACATATGAGATGAGTAATGCAAGATATGTAAACATAATTAAAGTGGCATTATTAATACAGTGATCCATTTATTAAAGTGACCAATCTGAAGTCTGATGTAGGTAGCAGCCTCTCTCCCTTGAGATAGAAGCTAGTTTTCAGTCTCTCGGTCCAGCTTTGATGCATCTGTACTGACCTCGCCTTCTGGATGATAGCTGGGTGAATAGGCAGTGGCTCGGGTGGTTGTTGTCCTTGATTATCTTTTTGGCCTTCCTGTGGCATCGGGTGCTGTAGGTGTCCTGGAGGGCAGGTAGTTTTCCCCCGGTGATGCGTTGTGCAGACCGCGCTTTGCGGTTGAGGGCGGTGCAGTTGCCATACCAGGCGTTGATGCAGCCCGACAGGATGCTCTCGATTGTGCATCTGTAAAAGTTTGTGAGGGTTATAGGTGACAAGCCAAATTTCTTCAGCCTCCGTAGGTTGAAGAAGCACTGTTGCGCCTTTTTCACCACACTGTCTGTTTGGGTGGACCATTTCAGTTTGTCCATGATGTTACCCCGAGCAACTTAAAACTTTCCACCTTCACTACTGTCCCGTCGATGTGGATAGGGGGCTGCTCCCTCTGCTGTTTCCTGAAGTCAACAATCATGTCCTTTGTTTTGTTGACGTTGAGTGAGAGGTTGTTTTCCTGACACCACACTCCGAGTGCCCTCACCTCCTCCCTGTAGGCTGTCTTGTCGTTGTTGGTAATCAAGCCCACTACTGTTGTGTCGTCTGCAAACTTGATGATTGAGTTGAAGGCATGCATGGCCACGCAGTCATGGGTGAACAGGGAGTACAGGAGGGGGCTGAGCACGCACTCTTGTGGGGCCCCGGTGTTGAAGATCAGCGAAGTGTAGATGTTGTTTCCTACCTTCACCACCTGGGGGCGGCCCGTCAAGAAGTGCAGGACCCAATTGCACAGGGCGGGATTGAGACCCCAGGGAAGAAACTCAGGGGTTATGCTAATGGTATAGAGCAGACCTAACCCACTCTATTAAATTAGTCAAAACAGGAACATTTGACATCTGGCTAGAAATTAATAAGGAAATTATCTCAACAGAGAAAAATGTCCTCATGTGTGCTACCTATATCCCCCCAATATAATCCCCATACTTTAACGATGACAGCTTCTCCATCCTAGAGGGTGAGATCAACAATTTACAGGCTCAGGGACATGTACTAGTCTGTGGCGACCTAAATCCCAAAACTGGCCAAGAACCCGACACCCTCAGCACACAGGGGGACAAACACCTACCCGGAGGTGACAGCATTCCCTCCCCCATATTCCCCCCTAGACACAACTACAGACACAACTACGACAAGATAACTAACAAAAACAACTGCTGCAGCTCTGTTGGACCCTGGGTTTGTACATAGTCAATGGTAGGCTTCAAGGGGACTCCTATGGTAGGTACACCTATAGCTCATCTCTTGGTCAAGGTATTGTAGACTACTTTATCACTGACCTCAACCCAGAGTCTCTTAGAGTGTTCACAGTCAGTCCACTGACACCCCTATCAGATCTCAGCAAAATCACACTCTACTTGAACAGAGCTATGCTTAATCATGAGGCACCCAAGCCAAAGGAACTGAAAAATATTAAGACATTCTAGAGATGGAAGGAATGGAGAAAGTGAATGGTGGAATAAGTATGTGAACCCTTGGATTTAATAACTGGTTGACTCTCCTTTGGCAGCAATAACTTCAACCAAATGTTTTCTGTAGTTGCGGATCAGACCTGCACAAACTGTTTCAGTTCAGCAATATTCTTGGATGTCTGGTGTGAACCGGTCTCTTGAGGTCATGCCACAGCATCTCAATCGGGTTGAGTTCAATGACTGGGCCACTCCAGAAGGCGTAGTTTCTTCTGTTGAAGCCATCCTGTTGTTAATTTACTTCTGTGTTTTGGGTCGTTCTCCTGTTGCCTCCCCAAACTTCTGTTGAGCTTAAATTGGTGGACAGATAGCCTTACATTCTCCTGCAAAATGTCTTGATAAACTTGGGAATTCCTTTTTCCGTTGCAAGCTGTCCAGGCCCTGAGGCAGTAAAGCAGCCCCAAACTATGATGTTCCCTCCACCATACTTTACAGTTGGGATGAGGTTTTGATGTTGGTGTGCTGTGGATAAACCACTTCTCCAATCTTTTTGGCTCTATAATAAAGAACAAAAAACAAACAGCAAAAACATATAGATGATCAAATACAAATATTAGAATCAACTATTAAAGACTACCAGAACCCACTGGATTCTCCAATTACATTGAATGAGCTACAAGACAAAATACAAACCCTCCAACTCAAAAAGGCCTGTGGTGTTGATGGTATCCTAAATGAAATGATAAAATATACAGACTACAAATTCCAATTGGCTATACTATACATACCTCGGCCTAAACATCAACGCCACAGGTAACTTCCACAAAGCTGTCAACGATCTGAGAGACAAGGCAAGAAGGGCCTTCTATGCCATCAAAAGAAACATACATTTCAACATATCCTCCTTGTACAACGTAACACAACAAATAATACATGCAGAGCAGAACTAAATCATGAGAAAACAAAAAAATAATAGCTTGACACATTGGAAAGAATTTACAAAAAAACTGAGAGTTCACAGTGGTCAGATATTCTGCCACTGTGAACTTTGTTTTTTGTAAATTCTTTCCAATGTGTCAAGCAAGCTATTATCTTTATGTCTTTATGTTTTTGCTGTTTGTTCTTTGTTCTTTGTTACAGAGCCAAAAGACTGGAGAAGTGGTTTATCCATACAGTGGCTAGAAAAAGTATGTGAACCCTTTGGAATTACCTGGATTTCTGCATAAATTGGTCATAAAATTTGATCTGACCTTCATCTAAGTCACAACAAAAGACAAACACAGTCTGCTTAAACTAATAACACACAAATTATGGTATTTTTCTTGTCTATATTGAATACATCATTTAAACATTCACAGTGTAGGTTGGAAAAAGTATGTGAAGCCCCTAGGCTAATGACTTCTCCAAAAGCTAATTGGAGTCAGGAGTCAGCTAACCTGGAGTCCAATCAATGAGATGAGATTGGAGATGTTGGTTAGAGCTGCCCTGCCCTATAAAAAACACTCACAACATTTGAGTTTGCTATTCACATGAAGCATTGCCTGATATGAACCATGTCTCCAACAAAAGAGATCTCAGAACACCTAGGATTAGGAATTGTTGACTTGTATAAAGCTGGAAAGGGTTACAAAAGTATCTCTAAAAGCCTTGATGTTCATCAGTCCATGATAAGACAAATTGTCTATAAATGGAGAAAGTTCAGCACTGTTGCTACTCTCCCTAGGAGTGGCCGTCCTGCAAATATGACTGCAAGAGCACAACGCAGAATGCTCAATGAGGATAAGAAGAATCCTAGAGTGTCAGCTAAAGACTTACATAAATCTCTGGGACATGCTAACATCTCTGTTGACGAGTCTACGATACGTAAAACACTAAACAAGAATGGTGTTCATGGGAGGACACCATGGAAGAAGCCACTGCTGTCCAAAAAAACCCATTGCTGCATGTCTGAAGATCGCAGAAGAGCACCTGGATATTCCACAGCGCTACTGGCAAAATATTCTGTGTACAGATTAAACTAGCGTTGAGTTGTTTGGAAGGAACACACAACACTATGTGAATAGTGACCACTGTGGCTGACCCAAAATTAAGGAAATCTTTGACAAAATACACACTCAATGAGCATAGCCTTGCTATTAAGAAAGGCCGCCAAAGGCAGACCTGGCTCTCAAGAGAAGACAGGCTATGAGCATACCGCCCACAAAATGAGATGGAAACTGAGCTGCACTTCCTAATCTCCTGCCAAATCTATGTCCACTTTTAGAGACACATATTTCCCTTAGATTACACAGATCCACAAAGAATGTGAAAACAAATCCCATATCTATTGGCTGAAATACCACAGTGTGCAATCACAGCAGCAATATGTGTGACCTGTTGCCACAAGTAAAGGGCAAGCAGTGAAGACAAACACCATTGTAAATACAACCCATATTTATGTTTATTTTCCCTTAGGAACTTTAACTATTTGCACATCATTACAACACTGTATATAGACATAATATGACATTTGAAATATCTTTATTATTTTGGAACTTTTGTGAGTGTAGTGTTTACTGTTAATTTTTAATTGTTTATTTATTCAATTTGTTGTTGTTGAAACTTTACCTTAATTTAACTAGGAAAGTCAGTTAAGAACAAATTCTTATTTACAATGACGGCCGACACCGGCCAAACGCGAACGACGCTGGGTTAATTCTGCGCCGCCCTATGGGACTCCCAATCACAGCCGGTTGTGATACAGCCTGGATTTGAACCAGAGTGTCTGTAGTGACGCCTTTAGCACTGAGATGCAGTGCCTTAGACCGCTGCGCCACTCACTTTTGTTTATTATCTATTTCACTTGCTTTGGCAATGTAAACATATGTTTCCTATGCCAATAAAGCCCCTTAAATTGAAAATAATTGAGAGAGAGAGACTGAGTGGTTACTGAAGGGGTAGAGAGGGACAGGATAGAGTGGTTACAGACATCCAGGCTATGCACACTGGTGGCAGCATATGGTGTGATCTGGGTTATGTTGGTCTTGGCTTCCTGGTGTGGTTTAAAGGTTATATATAAGGTTGTGTACACAACTGTGTAAGGCCTCATAAAGTAGAGTTGTACTTTTACAAAGTTTAGCAAGGAAGAAGTGATAGATCTTTTCAGCACAGCAGGGTTACAGTTGCTATCATTGCATTATCGTACAGTATCATACTGTATCTACCATAGTTATGAGAGCAGGTTAGGCTACATTATTACTAATAATGTGATTTTCTTACCATTATTGCTATTATCGTTATAAATTGTCTACTCTGAAACTTAGTTCATGGTAGGCTAATCCCATTCGTCATTAGAATTGGAATAAACCAGATCAAAGAAGAGCCAAAGGGTTGTAAGATGTGTCCTGAAGCTATGGAAGATGATGGAGGGATGGAGAGATGGAGAGAGGGATGTGGTCTAGGCTGCTTTAATGGCACTGGGACAGGGAGGAGAGATGAGACAGACAAAGGAACGGAGAGAGGGAGAGGGAAAGATGGTGATGATAACAGATAGGGGTTTAAAGAACAGGAGTCCCCGCTCTAACACAGTCCTTACACAACCCTGTGTATAGAGGCAATATTAGGATCAACATAGAGAAAATACCCCCAAATAAACTAGATTAAGACATATAAGACGACCAATGTGAAACACGTCTGCTGCTATGGATTTGAGTAAGAGAAAATAAGACCGTTCAAAGTCAACTAAGAAAAGTATTAAGAAACAGCTATTTTAGGAGCAGTGCTAGAATCAACAAAGACAAAAATAGACCCAGACACAAGACAGTATAAGAGACTGGAGAGGCGGTGTTGATGTAATGCTGCTAGCGTGGATGTGATTAGAGGGGCTGGGTCTCTGTACAGAACAGGGAATAGGCTGCCATTTGGGACGCACCCAGTGAGAAATGAAATGACAACAAAGGACAGATCAATGAAAGCTACTGTAAAATAAGGAACTCTATATTTAGAATGTGGGTTAGACTTATTCCCTTCTTAAAGCAAGCCTTAGTTGCCTTCTACGAATCCCATTTACAGTGTACACTTCTGTACTTCCTGGAAGGATAAGCTACAGCAAAATCTCTAACCATTAAAGATGTATAATGTTTACTGTATAAAGAGCTTGAAAGCATTTGCCTAACAAAAATACAAACAAAAACAGATTGTGTCTGGTGATAGTGTCTGGTGATATGACAGATCGTAAAGACACACACATGAGCGTGACATGATCCTTAAAGACGTCTTAATAACCTTTTGTCAATAGGGGGAGCAGTTAGCATTTTTTTTTTCTGGGTGTCGCCAAATTAAACTGCCTCGTACTCAATTCTTGCTCGTACAATATGCATATTATTAATTCTATTGGATAGAAAACACTCTCTAGTTTCATAAACCGTTGGAATTATGTCTGTGGGTGACCCAGAACTCTTTCTACAGCGAAATCCATGACAGGTACTGCGATGGTCTGAGAGCGAAGCTCTGGTCTCAGATCAGTTTTAAAGGTCTGTGTGTATCCTATGGAACGACATGAACTGCACCCGCCTTCCCCTGGATGTCAGTAACCAATGAGAAGTGGAATGGGCTTTATACGTAGCTCTCAGAGGTTATAAAAGGCCAAGGAGTGAGGTGCGCCCTCTTTTCGACGCTGACCATTGCGCAGAGAGGGACCTCAGGATGCCATTTTCAAACGCTCAATTATCAACGTTAGATGTATCCGTCTGTAATTTAATTCGATATAGGTTTTAGAAACATCATAACGAAGCTATTTTAAACCGAGTTATATCAGATTATGCGAGTATATTGCTATTTTTCGGAATTTCCTCAGTATTGCGTCTTGAGGATTTGGACACGTTGGGGCAAAATAGCTATTGCTAGCTATTGTTAGCTGCTATATCAGAAGTTGAATGCAACGTTTTACAACCAAGCAACGATTCTTTTGGACAAAGGACCACTTGGCCAAGATTCTGATGGAAGCTCGTCGAAAAGTAAGAGCTATTTATGATGTTATTCCGTTTTTATGTGGAAAAATGTAAACTCAATAATGGCGACTAGTGACGCCATTATTGCGGCACTAGTCTGGCTGTAACGCACACTGTATGTCTAGTAACGTTAATTTTAAAAATCTAACTCAGCGGTTGCATTAATAACTAATGCATCTTTCATTTCATGTCCAACCTGTATTTTTTTAGTCAAGTTTATGAATAGTTTTCGATAAGATTAGGTGCCTTTCCAAAATGGCGCCGGGCAAATTGCTTGATTTTTTGCCCACTAATCACGTTGTGTAACCACGAATTGTGCGGCTAAATATGCACATTTTCGATCAAACTCTATATGGATTGTGTAATATGATGTTACAGGAGTGTCATCGGAAGAATTCTGAGAAGGTTAGTGAAAAAATTAATATATTTTGGCGATGATAACGATATCGCTCTCTTTGGCTTGAATCAATGGTCGGGTAACGTTTGCATATGTGGTATGCTAATATAACGATTTATTGTGTTTTCGCTGTAAGACACTTTGAAAATCTGAAATATTGTCTGAATTCACAAGATCTGTGTCTATCCATTGCTGTGAGCTGTGTATTTTTAAGAAATGTTTTATGATGAGTAAATTGGTAATACACGTTGCTCTATGTAGTAATTCTAGTCGCTTTGGGGAGATTTGTGATGGTGGCTGCAATTGCAAACTATGATTTATACCTGAAATATGCACATTTTTCTAACAAAACCTATGCTATACAATAAATATGTTATCAGACTGTCATCTGATGAGGTTTTTTCTTGGTTAGTGGCTATCAATATCTTTATTTGGCCGAATTGGTGATAGCACCTGATGGAGTAAGAAACTGATGGAGTTAGAAAAGTGGTGTATTTTGCTAACGGGGTTAGCTAATAGATTTACATATTTTGTCTTCCCTGTAAAACATTTTAAAAATCTGAAATGGTGGCTTTATTCACAAGATCTGTATCTTTCATTTGGTGTCTTGGACTTGTGATTTAATGATATTTAGATGCTACTATTTAATTGTGACGCTATGCTAGCGATGCTAATCAGTGTGGGGGGGGTGGGGGGTGATCCCGGATCCGGGTTTCTGAGGCGGTAAAAGTTAAGAGATCTGTTTAAATCTGTTGGGCCTTTGAGTTGTTCAGAATAATCCTTTAATGACTCAAGGCTGACCTGGATATCAGTGTGTGAGTGTGTGTCTGTCTGTCTCTCTCTGTGTGTGCCCACAAAGCTCATCACTAAGCAAAGGACGCTGTGACTAAACACCTCCCTCTGCAACTGGATCCTGGACTTCCTGACGAGTCTCCCCCAGGTGGTAAGGGTAGACAACAACAAGTCTGCCACACTGATTCTCAACACTGGGGCCCCTCAGGGGTGCGTGCTTAGTCCCCTCCTGTACTCCCTGTTCTCCCTGTTCACATACGCACTATACATACACATGGATTTAGTACTGTAGATATGTGGTAGTGGTGGAATAGGGGCCTGAGGGCACACAGTGTGTTGTGAAATCTGTGAATGTATTGTAATGTTTTTAAAATTGTATAAACTGCCTTAATTTCGCTGGACCCCAGGAAGAGTATCTGCTGCGTTGGCAGCAGCTAATGGGATCCATAATAAATACAAATACAAAATATCCATGACTGCGTGGCCAAACACAACTCCAACACCATCATTAACTTTGCTGACGACACAACAGTGGTAGGCCTGATCACCGACAATGATGAGACAGCCTATAGGAGGGAAGTCAGAGACCTGGCAGTGTGGTGCCAGGACAAAAACCTCTCCCTCTATGTGAGCAAGACAAAAGAGCTGATCATGGACTACAGGAAAAGGCGGGCCGGATAGGCCCCTATTAACATCGACGGGGCTGTAGTGGAGCGGGTAAAGAGCTTCAAGTTCCTTAGTGTGCACATCACCAACAAACTATCATGGTCCAAACACAACAGTCGTGAAGAGGGCACGACAAAACACCTTTTCCCTCTCAGCTGACTGAAAAGATTTGGCATGGGTCCCCAGATTCTCAAAAAGTTGCACCATCACTTCCTGTTATGGCAACTGCATGACATCCGACCGTAAGGCGCTACAGATGGTAGTGTGTACTGCCCAGTACATCACTGGGGCAAAGCTTCCTGCCATCCAGGACCTATATACTAGGCGGTGTCAGAGGAAGGCCCAAAAAATAGTCAACGACTCCAGTCACTCAAGTCATAGACTATTCTCTCTGCTACCGCATGGCAAGCGGTACCGGAGCACCAAGTCTTGGACCAAAAGGCTCCTTAGCGGCTTCTACCCCCAAGACATAAGCCTGCTGAACAATTAATCAAATGGCCACCTGGACTATTTACATTGACACAAACCTGCCCCTCCACCCCTTTGTTTTTACACTACAGCTACGCGCTGCTTATTATCTATGCATAGTCACTCTACCCCTACCTACATGTACAAATTACCTTGACTAACCTGTATCCCAGCACATTGACTCGGTACCGGTACCCCCTGTATGTAGCCTCGTTATTGTTATGTAATCTTATTGTGCTACTTTTTATTTAGCAAATATTTTCTTAACTCTATTTCTTGAACTGCATTGTTGGTTAAGGGCTTGTAACTTAGCATTTCAAGGTAAAGTCTACACCTGTTGTCAACGCATGTGATAAATAACATTTGATATGTGTGTGTGTGTGTGTGTGTGTGTGTGTGTGTGTGTGTGTGTGTGTGTGTGTGTGTGTGTGTGTGTGTGTGTGTGTGTGTGTGTGTGTGTGTGTGTGTGTGTGTGTGTGTGTGTGTACATTCATGTAGTTCTAAGACCGTTCTCAATCCATATCACCTCATAATTACCCTTAAAACAAATGAGAGAGGAGACTTTATGTTGAGCTAAAGCACTGGTAGCAGTCAGCAGTAAGCAGTACGTAGCATCTGGAGGATTTAAGAGTACATCCAAGCAAGGTGAGGTCAGGATGCTCTCTAACCTCTAACCTGTGTTCCATGCAGCATTGTGACTTACTATCAAGCTCATTAAAGCTCACTGTAAAGCACGTACATGACGAGATAAGGGCAGGCTGCAAGAGGATTCCACAAGATTAGAAAGTTCTATGGGAGGTTGTTTCTCTGAAGGAAATCCCTCTGGTCTCTACTGCATGGCTCTCCTTAGAGATATCTGATACTGCTTTCAGTGATGATATCAGTATCTAACAGTAGCATCTGCCTACATTTGGATGTCAACAACATGACATATGAATACGGTGATTTGTATGACCTAAGCTACAGAATAGAGGCCCAAAGATTGATCACTGGGGAAGCCATTTTGTACGCACTGTATTCTATCAGGTAAATATGAATCCAAGCATTAAAAAAAGAAGGTTCTGGAAGCAGAACTAGGTAAAAGCCCTCCTGTTCTGAATCAAATCAAATTAGCCTGCATGAGAAAGAGGTTATCAGCCTTAGAGAGAATGTTACATGATATTAAGCCCCTGAATGGAGACAGCAGCAAAACAGTGACACATGGCCACAAAGGAAACAACAGGGAACATCAGGACACTGTGCCCCCATTATGGCTCCGGCTGGGGTTTGTCTTGATCCATTATAAGGTCACAGTGGCAGATTATTTTATTCTGGGCAGATCAGGACCCTGCTGTGTGTCTGTTTCATGTGAACCATTTTCAATTTAAAGCAGAGACAGAATAAACGGTACCAAAAAAGCATAGCTACTTCACCATACTGTGGACTGTAACTGAAAGTTATGTGTCCAAATTTCACTTCATTTTGAAGACTACAACCTCCAATGTATCCAATATATTTCAACATTGCACAGACAGTGTACCACAAGGTATCAGACTCAGTACAGGAAACGTCTTCTGCTCCGGTTTCCACACATAATATACCTCTCTATGAGATCACTGATTACACAGCATTATTCTCATCTAGCTGTCGCTGTGCCCGCAAGGTCAATCAGAGGTCGCCATGGCCTGGTGGGCTCAGCGAGCACAGCAGCCAGGCAGAGAAGATGATGGGAGGGAGGTAGGGAGGGAATCCCCAGGGGAGACACCGCCACTGTACCGCTGAAGAGCTCTCCTCTGCAGTTATGTGTGTCAACATCACTGGGAGAGAGTTTGAAAAATTTTCACGCTGACGCATTACTCCACAGGATTTGGGAACGGGAAAGGGGATACCTAGTCAGTTACACAACTGAATGCATTAAACCGAAATGGTCTTCCACATTTAACCCAACCCCTCTGAATCAGATTTGCATTTGGTCTCCATGCTAATTAGGGCTGGTTGATATATCATGAATAACGGTATACTGGGTTTTACAATACTGTCTATAACGATATTTTGATACAGTGCTAAATCAAATGAAAAGTTTGTTTTGTCCTAGTTTGGTGGAATATAGATCAATCAGAATACAGAAAGAATTGTACAACCACTTAGAATTCATGTGTTTCCATCCTAGGGTCATGCACTACTCGTAAAAAATATTTAGAACTTGTATTATTCAAAAACATAAAATACTGTCAAATACTGCCATGAATTTGACAAATATTGTGATATGATATTTTGGACATATCACCCAGCCCTAGTGCTAATGCTTTGTCTTTAAGCTCAGTGGGCAAACACAATCTTCTGGTGCACAAACAACCTTGGCTCAAATCCAATCGGTCATTTTCAGACTGCCTAGGTAGACTGGTTGAGGTACAAGACCCTAATCTATTCACAAGTGTGCATTGTTTACGTTTGACAGGCCCTCAGTCACCTCCTAAGGAGAGAGGTACAGGCAGAAAAATTATAATTTTCCCATTATGCTGAAGTGGATTTCTCTTCTCCCCTGAGGTGTTGGGGCTGTGTGTGTGTGTGTGCGTGCGTGCGTTCGTTCGTGCGTGCGTGCGTGCGTGCCTGCCTGCCTGCCTGCCTCTGTATGAGGGAATGGGAGAGAGGGCAGGGAGAGAAGGAGAGAAAGAGATAAGGAAGGATAGGCTGAGCGATAGAGAAAGAGAGAGCGCTGCCCTCCAGCAGTGGCGGGGTAGTGTGCTGAGTGGCACCGTGCCGTATCAGGGCCAGTGTGTCAGTGAGCACAGAAAAATGAGCTGGCCAGATGAATCAATGATGATGAATCATGTCCACTGTTGAGGGCCGGCAATTTAGCTTTTCATTTTTTTAAAACACATTTGTCCCCTTATTTTAGAGGTGAGGCATTTTTACAGTTTTTCTTGGGGCTGAGGCAGACGGCTACTGTGTCCTTTCAAACTAGGAATGTTTGTGGTAAAGGGCTTGCAAGAGTCTGCAAACAAACAAGTAAACAAAGTGACAAAGACATCTGTTTAGGAGAGCATTCCATAAGCATTGGACAAGCATTCCACAGGAGTTCCCTCAAGTCAACACTCGACAGACTTGATCTCAAGCACAAAACCATATTCATACAGAGCCAGTCAAATACATGAAACATGTTGGTTATAACAATGAAAGACGGATTGTTCAAGCAAACTTCCATTGTCCTACCAAGTTGTTGAATATCTGTCCATGTACAAAGTCAACCTTGACAGACATGTGAATGGCATTTTTTGTATGGCTTATGATGAAAATATGAAGTATCAGTGATACTACAGTACTGTATCTCATCTTCCTGGTAGATTGGGTATCGTGAAGTCACCTTGAACCATCATACAGCCTATATCTGAAATGAGAACTCATCGATAGATGATGTCTCCATAAACCCATGTATAATCATATCATGTCCCAGTCAGAGAGAGTATGGAGAGACATACTGTAAGTTATGAATAATTCAACACAAGGCGAGGGCCAAAAATGTAAAGAAAAATGAAGTATTCAACTAGATGTTTAAGAACACTCATCATAATTTAAGTGTTAATTATTTAACAACTGTAGTGTGTGTGTGTGTGTGTGTGTGTGTGTGTGTGTGTGTGTGTGTGTGTGTGTGTGTGTGTGTGTGTGTACAGATTGTAGGGTCTTAATTTAAGAGATTGTAGGGTCTTAATTTGTATGTGTGTGTGTGTGTGTGCGCGCGCACACATGGATGCTGTAATTTCAAGTATAATTGGCAAATGATTGCTATCGATTGAACCTTAGCTTCTGATAACTGCCCCTCCCCCACACTTAACAGATCAGCCGTGGGCTGGGGATTATATTCACAATATGGAATCCGTCAATATCTACGATTGAGCCACCACTAGACAGTTATGGAACGTAAAGATGGTGGAATCGTGTTTAAAAGCCATACAGAAGAACCCTTTGAACTGTTGACATAGTAGTCTGTATTTTATGTTGTTGGTATTGTTGTTTGGAACATAGAAAACAATTGATTTGCACCATGTGGAGGATCTGTCGTTATCTGTCTGTGTCTCAGCGCCTGAGGGGAGGGATTCTCATTGTAACACACTGGATATGTGGGGGAGAGGAAGACACACATGTGCACACACCCAAATATGTACACGCACACATGCAGAATTGAACATGTTTACGGTCAATTCCTTTGCTGTAAACAACAACAGAAACACAAAGAAGTGTGTGTGAAGGGTGTGTGAAGAGTGTGTGAAGGGTGGGTGAAAAGTGTGTGAAGGGTGTGTGAAGAGTGTGTGAAGGGTGGGTGAACAGTGTGTGAAAGGTGTGTGAAGGGGGTGTGAAGGGGGTGTGAAGGGTGTGTGAAGGGTGGGTGAACAGTGTGTGAAGGGTGTGTGAAGAGTGTGTGAAGGGTATGTGAAGGGGGTGTGAAGGGTGTGTGAAGGGTGTGAAGGGTGTGTGAAGGGTGGGTGAACAGTGTGTGAAGGGTGTGTGAAGGGTATGTGAAGGGGGTGTGAAGGGTGTGTGAAGGGTGTGAAGGGTGTGTGAAAAGTGTGTGGAGGGTATGTGAAGGGGGTGTGAAGGGTGGGTGAAGAGTGTGTGGAGGGTATGTGAAGGGGGTGTGAAGGGTGGGTGAAGAGTGTGTGAAGGGTGTGTGAAGAGTGTGTGAAGGGTGTGTGAAGGGTGTGAAGGGTGTGTGAAGGGTGGGTGAACAGTGTGTGAAGGGTGTGTGAAGAGTGTGTGAAGGGTATGTGAAGGGGGTGTGAAGGGTGTGTGAAGGGTGTGAAGGGTGTGTGAAGAGTATGTGAAGAGTGTGTGAAGAGTGTGTGAAGCGTGTGTGAAGAGTGTGTGAAGCTAGTCCAGAAATCACAATAGTGACTGTACAGAGCAGCAGTGCCGCTGCCGCAGTCCTGGTATTAGGTTTACATGAATTCAGGATGCTGTATGCGTTATCAATAAAAGGTGAAAACAGGACAACCAAACAATAGATCTCTGCAACACATTCTCCACCGTACCATCTCCACCATGCTCTATCTGCAACACATTCTCCACCGTACCATCTCCACCATGCTCTATCTGCAACACATTCTCCACCGTACCATCTCCACCATACTCTGTCTGCAACACATTCTCCACCGTACCATCTCCACCATACTCTATCTGCAACACATTCTCCACCGTACCATCTCCACCATACTCTATCTGCAACACATTCTCCACCGTACCATCTCCACCATACTCTATCTGCAACACATTCTCCACCGTACCATCTCCACCATACTCTATCTGCAACACATTCTCCACCGTACCATCTCCACCATACTCTATCTGCAACACATTCTCCACCGTACCATCTCCACCATACTCTATCTGCAACACATTCTCCACCGTACCATCTCCACCATACTCTATCTGCAACACATTCTCCACCGTACCATATCTGCAACACATTCTCCACCGTACCATCTCCACCATGTTCTATCTGCAACACATTCTCCACCGTACCATCTCCACCATACTCTATCTGCAACACATTATCCACCGTACCATCTCCACCATGTTCTATCTGCAACACATTCTCCACCGTACCATCTCCACCATGCTCTATCTGCAACACATTCTCCACCGTACCATCTCCACCATGCTCTATCTGCAACACATTCTCCACCGTACCATCTCCACCATGCTCTATCTGCAACACATTCTCCACCGTACCATCTCCACCATGCTCTATCTGCAACACATTCTCCACCGTACCATCTCCACCATGTTCTATCTGCAACACATTCTCCACCGTACCATCTCCACCATGCTCTATCTGCAACACATTCTCCACCGTACCATCTCCACCATGCTCTATCTGCAACACATTCTCCACCGTACCATCTCCACCATGTTCTATCTGCAACACATTCTCCACCGTACCATCTCCACCATGCTCTATCTGCAACACATTCTCCACCATACTCTATCTGCAACACATTCTCCACCGTACCATCTCCAGCATGACGCTAGCTAAAGGGATTTATATGTGTAATGCTCAAAATAAAATGTATCTGAATGCCACTGAAAAATGTATACTGTAACCATATCAAACTGATTAATCCTCCCTTGTGGGTAAGCCTGCGCTAGTGTATATTTGTTTTATTGTGTGTGTGTGTGTGTGTGTGTGTGTGTGTGTGTGTGTGTGTGTGTGTGTGTGTGTGTGTGTGTGTGTGTGTGTGTGTGTGTGTGTGTGTGTGGTGCTTGGTGTGTGTGTGTGTGTGTGGTGCTTGGTATGTGTGTGTGGTGCTTTGTGTGTGCATGTGGTGCTTTGTGTGTGTGTGTGCGTGTGCGTGTGCGTGTGCGTGTGCGTGTGCGTGTGTATATGTGTGTGGGGGATGGGGGAGGATGGGGGGCTGTAAGGGGATGGGCATGGGGAGGAAAAGAGATGTGGTAGGGAAGTGAGGAGAAGAGGGTTGGAGGAGGGCTATAAGGGGATGGCATAGAGTAGGGAGGTGGGGATGGGTGGGTGAGGAGGAGAGGGTGTACTAGGGGTAGGTGTTGATTAGCCCACTTTACAGTCTCATTCATACAGATCTAGGCCATGTTGTTCTGGGCCACATCTTGGCCATAACACGTCGTTCTCCATCCATGCTGCATTTAGCTGCTGGTGATCATCATGACGCAAGTGAAGAGGGTGTTGAGCAGAGTGAACACTGACATCTCTTCTGCTATGCAATAATATATATGACAGATATATGATAGAAACACTGTAAATACAAGATGTCACGGGACTTCTCTCAGTTGAAGTGATAAAGCATACCATAAAACATTGACATCAAAAGACGAAAGTGACAAGAAGAAAGTTCCTAATGTGTGTCCCGTTTTTCTGAACGTCTGAGAATGTATCAGGTCATCAACAGTACAATATTGTCGATAAGATCTTATAGAGTGCTATACTGTAGATCCATTGAGATTCAGTTTCCCTGTAGATAAGAATCTCTATCAAAATTCCCTTGATTGATTTCCTCTTTCTTTTTAATATTCATAACTCCCTCCTCACATGCTGCATGGGGCTTGTGAGCGCCTTCAAATACACCGACCATGATGTACTTACTATTGTACATTAACATAGAGAGGATTAGCATATGGCTTTTATTGAAATATTAATGTGCCCGGTCGTGCAGCGTGGCTTAATGATGCCTGTGAATTAGCAGGGTGGAGGAGTGTTGCTATGCAGGTGGATCTGTCTGATGGGTGGAGGTGCTAACAGTGCTATAACGAGGGGGATGGGATGTGACTGGTGTGTGGCTATTGGCTTACACGAGGAACTGTGATTTCAGTCATATTGCCATGCTATATCAGACACTACCATTACCAGAAACAGAAGATACATATTAGCATTTGTATAATATGTTATAGTGCTGCAATGTTGGACATGAATGACAGTTGATATGTGGGCCTTCCGATTATTCAAGGTGGAACATTTACACAAACGGCTAACTCTCTGCTATTTCCTTCAATGGACATGTCACTGAACTATTTTTCGTTTGGGGGTTGTAAGTGGTGACGGGCAGTGATTAGTCTCTGTTGTTGCTTTCCCAGCCGTAGCCAGCTGACATCATGAATCTAAAATGACAAATCTGCTCTCCAAGAACACATTACTCTTTTGGAGGGCACCGTTGTCAGACAATAGCTGTTTAAATATTTAATGTTAATGCATCATGGCCTAGCTGCCAGGCTGAGGGATGGATCTATTGCCCTCCAGTGATCTTCACCTACCCGCCCGAACCCTAATGGGTAATCCCAGGAGACATGAACAGGAAGTAAGTTATGGGGGGCGGGATTCATGTCAATTCATAGGTCAGTCTTGGGCAATGTCCAATAACAATACATCTGAAAGGATCGGATAGGTAAACAATATGTTAATGGAGCCAACTTTGTCTATTGACTATTCACCATACTGCTTATTAACGGAGTACATTTGTGGAAACATGTACATTTTTTAAATCATTTGAGTCAATTAGCAGACACTCTTATCCAAAGTGACTTACAGGAACAATGAGGGTTAAGAGCCTTGCTCAAAGGCACATCAACAGATGTTTCACCTAGTCGGCTTGGGTATTCGAACCATTGACCTTTTGGTTACTGGCCCAACGCTCTTAACCGCTAGGCTCCCTGCCACCCAAAACCCTCAACATCAAGCCTCACCCCTCCTTGAGTCAATCGTTGTACACCGTACTTATGAAGATGGTGCATGTTAGAGCAACAAAAACAACACAACCAATGTAATCATACTTTAGACCAGGGATGGGCAACTGGCAACCATGTGGCGGCCATTTATTTTTGGGGGGTAATTCAGTCAGGATCTCAACTTACTGTAAAATAGTCTAGCGTACAGCTATCTAAACTTGTATTAAGCATGGTCGAATTACTGACCGAGGGGCCCATTGATCATCAGTTATCATATTAAAAAACTGCAAACATTTGCCTCACCCTATGGCAAAATGTGTAGAATTGCAGGAAATGAGTTATACAATTGCTAAATCTTCTCTCCACCCCCTGACAAAATGTGTAGAATTGCAGGAAATTAACTTTAAAACATACTTTTTTCTCTTCACTGTCACAGTATGGATGTTGGTGCGTTCCCTCATGATGAGTAACTTATTGCCCATTCCTGCTTTAGAACTAAATAAGCGTAAGACTATTTTGCTTATAGGCCTACTGGTACACATGAACACACCCACCTGCGTTGCTCACACCCGCTGTGCGCCACGCTAAGCCAATTGTTTTGCACAGCGAGACGCTACACTGTCTGCCTCTGTTCTCTTGCCCTCTCGTTGTGTTTCAACTTGAATAATCTGATTACAGAGATATACTTCATTAGAATGGAGATAATTGCGTTAACATTCATGGGAGCACGCCGACAAAATGTTTTATCGACACAGTGTGAGATCAGGAAATTCAAATGTTCCCACTGTAATATCTGAATCTATAGGAAGTCACGGCTTATATTATGAGGAATAGAAGTGTGGGTTTTTATTTAACCATTCTTTCACCAGGAAAGTCAATTGACTTGTTCTCATCTACAAGAAGTGAACCTATGTTGCTTGGGCACAATTCCCATATCTGGTAGCTTTTCTAGGACCACTGCTACAGCCTTGATACAATATGTAGTTAAGATGGACTTTTATTTTCCCACTGTCTCTATGCACAATCACAGGACTTTACACACTCACGCACGCTGACACTCCAACACACACATAGCATGCGCACACATTTATATTGACTCTACACACACGCACACCCACTCACGTACAATCCTAATTTACGCTGCTGCTACTCCGTTTATCCAATATCCTGATGCCTAGTCACCTTATCCCTATACATATCTACCTCTATCACTCCAGTATCCCTGCACATTGTAAATATGGTACTGAACTGACCCTGTATATAGTATGAATAATTAGCTTCTTACTCTCTCATGTTCTTCTTATTTCTTATTTTTATATCTCGTGTGTTTTTGTTCTACCTTGTTATTTGTAGTGCTACATTGATATTGATTACTGCATTGTTGTGTTTAGTGCATGAAAGAAAGGCATTTCACTGTACTTCACTGTACCTCACTGTACTTCACTGTACAACATGGCTGTGAATACAGTAGGATTTGCAGGTTTTGCAGGGCATTCAGCATAAACTGATGACACATGCCTTCCTCACTAAACCATTTTAATTAGCTCCTGTAAAGCCTATCTACAGTAGCGCAGCAGAACACAATAACAAACAAATAAACACAACAACAGCACTTGGCTGCTTACCTAAGCCTTTGAGAAGCCGCAGATCCCTTATGAAGCCAAACAAACAAATACACTCCATTGTTATAGAGGAACAATGGATCATTTAATTGGCTAATAATCGTTTACTCATGCCTGAGTGGTCACGATATTAGGGCTATACGCAATCCATCCGAGGAAAACCTTCATTAAACTATGTGTATGTGTATGTGTGTGTGTGTGTGTGTGTGTGTGTGTGTGTGTGTGTGTGTGTGTGTGTGTGTGTGTGTGTGTGTGTGTGTGTGTGTGTGTGTGTGTGTGTGTGTGTGTGTCCTGTTTGGTAGAGAGAGGTTATTCAGAGGGGGATACACACTCATTTTGGAGCCACAATTTGTTTTTTTTATGGGGAAATGTAATTGTCTCGGTGGTCTGGATGGAATTACCCACAATGCCCTAAGTACTCTTAAGAGACCTGGATAGGAGGATGGAGCATGGAGAGGAGGGATTATGGGGGGAAGATGGGAGGAGGTTTCTGGTTGCAATATGGGGCGGCCTGGCCGTCGTCATTCATTCTGAGCTGAAGATGAATGAATCCACTAGCGCTTTGATTCGTGCTTTACGGGGTGAAGGAAGGGACAAGGCTGTATTACACTGTTATAACACACTGGATACACTGTCACACTGACTCTGAGTCTGTTTGGGGTTCTACTTGTGCATTTCGGTGATTGGGATTATCTTTCTTTCATAAAGTACACTAACAGAAAACGGCTACGGTGTCCATATTAGGAAATAGTCCCATGTCCTTGGGAGAACATAATACTCAGAGCTGTGAGCATTAAAACAAGTATTGCTGGTTTATTGTGGGTTTGTGGGAGTAAACAATATTCCCCATACGATGATTGTTTGTGAAAGGAAGACCACTGATAGAATGTATTGTACCCTTGGGCGAAACCCCACCACTCCGTTCACCACTAGAATAGCTGATTAAAAAAGCAGGCATAATAGAAGTCACTTAGATAAGCTGATCACGTCATCAACACTGCATACAATACATCACCACATAAGGTGTGCAACCTTATCAAATCGAGTAAATGGGAAGTGTTTAAGCACTAATGGTAAGCAACATCTCTGTTATTACAGTAAATAAGAAGTAGCCTATAGTGCACAGCCGCATTGTAGTGGTAACACTCCTCGGCATATGTAACACATACGTCTCCCCACCGGAGACCGGGGTTCAATCCCAGCATCCATCCTTCCCACTGTTTCTCTACTACTTGCCTGTCTCCTCTCTGAATTCCTTACTGTCTAAATAAAGTGGAAAAACCTGAAACATATATTTGAAATAATATATATTTAAACCTATAGATACCATGCTCTCTGTGTCTTTCACAGTTGGTCTCAGTTAGGTTTTGCACCTGCAGCCACAAAGCTGTTAGTAAAAAGTACACCATTTAGACCAATGGGTCCCAACCAGAGGTACTAGGACCCCTGGGGGTACTTGAGAAGACTCATTATACCAAAGGCCTACTGGTAAAATGCACATGAGGGGGTACTTCAGGGGTACTCCAGGCAGAGCAAAACTCAGTAGTTGGTACAGTAAGCGAAAAGGGTTGGGAACCACTGGTTTAGACTAGAAGCGTATTAACCATATGGTAGAAGGACAAAGGTCCCAGAAAACCACAAACCACAGGGAGGCTGGACACTTTGTTGTCAGGTCCCCAGGGTACGATGCCACTAATGCCCATACTACACAATCTCACAGTGTGGCATTTCTGCGACCTTTGAGGAAAAGCCACATGGGTATTTTACTAGGAGCCCCGAACACAGGACAAAAAAAAGAAACAGCCAAACAATAGCATGCAAATGAATGAGAAATGTTAGATGAATGCCCATTGTTTCCAAATGAATGAGAAATGTTAGATGAATGCACATTGTTTCCAAATGAATGAGAAATGTTAGATGAATGCCCATTGTTTCCAAATTTGGGTAGCGTTGTGTACTGTGAGTGTTTGCACTTCATAAGTGGTGCCAGTGAGGTGAGGAGCAGGTCAGGGGTGGGTTAGCTAGCGGGGAACTTGTTTTTGGGAACATCACATAGTATTGCAACAGAGCATAGAGAGGTGGAGAGCTTTCAATTGGAGATTAAAATATGACATCTGCGATGGAAACTCTAAATAAAGCTGCTTCAATAGCGACAAGATTATCTAAATTGTAATGCAGGTGAACAGACTGCATTCTGTTCTGACCCGGGCTTCAACTCACAACCCTCTGCACAACAACACACTTGCACAGTTGCGTTCTTGTTTCAGACAGTGCTTGACTACCTGTGAAGAAGCCATATTTGATGGTTAGCTGTGGCTTTAGAACAGTTTGTCTGGACTTTGCCTCACCTTCCCTCCAGGAAGCGGCTTCTCTCTTACCTCTCCCCTCCTGCTGAGAATATCTACACAGCCTCCCATTGACCCTCCCAATCATAGTCTGAAATGACTAACACACTCACATCTACACCTAGAATTAAAACAGTGCTCCAAACATTTGATGCTCTTTGGGAAGTGGGAGAAGGGAGGGATGGATAGATGGAGAGACAGAGAAAGAGAGAGAGACAGAGAGAGTGCGAGAAAAAGAGATTAAGATGAAGTGTGTCCACCGCCCACTGGATACAGTGAATAAAGCAGGACTCCTTTAAACCAGTCTATCTGAAGCCCTCTGCTCTACACCAAGCCCCCTGGCCAGTTCAGGTTGAAGAATCTCTCTATCAGCAAGACATCCCCAGTTTAAAGCCAAGTCTCCACAGCAGGTGAGACATCAAAACCAGCCACTGACCCCCTCCTCCCTCCCTCCCTCAGTCATCCTCATCCTCTAGGATCTGCAGTGCTTGCATTTAAAGGGCACCTCCTGCACCCCACCCCTCTCTATGAAGACTATTATAATATAAACAGGAAGGTACAGTCTCTCTCTCTATGAAGACTATTATAATATAAACAGGAAGGTACAGTCTCTCTCTCTATGAAGACTATTATATTATAAACAGGAAGGTACAGTCTCTCTCTCTATGAAGACTAGTATAATATAAACAGGAAGGTACAGTCTCTCTCTCTATGAAGACTATTATAATATAAACAGGAAGGTACAGTCTCTCTCTCTATGAAGACTATTATATTATAAACAGGAAGGTACAGTCTCTCTCTCTATGAAGACTATTATAATATAAACAGGAAGGTACAGTCTCTCTCTCTATGAAGACTATTATAATATAAACAGGAAGGTACAGTCTCTCTCTCTATGAAGACTATTATATTATAAACAGGAAGGTACAGTCTCTCTCTCTATGAAGACTATTATAATATAAACAGGAAGGTACAGTCTCTCTCTCTATGAAGACTATTATATTATAAACAGGAAGGTACAGTCTCTCTCTCTATGAAGACTATTATAATATAAACAGGAAGGTACAGTCTCTCTCTCTATGAAGACTATTATATTATAAACAGGAAGGTACAGTCTCTCTCTCTATGAAGACTATTATAATATAAACAGGAAGGTACAGTCTCTCTCTCTATGAAGACTATTATAATATAAACAGGAAGGTACAGTCTCTCTCTCTATGAAGACTATTATAATATAAACAGGAAGGTACAGTCTCTCTCTCTATGAAGACTATTATAATATAAACAGGAAGGTACAGTCTCTCTCTCTATGAAGACTATTATAATATAAACAGGAAGGTACTCTCTCTCTCTCCGCTGGTCGTTTTCTATTAATTAGACTAAGTTGTTTCTGAGAAAACAGAGAAGGATAAAAAGGCATAATAGCCCATGTCTGAGTTAATGGCACACGGCAGCCAGCTAGCTAATTACAACAGCACCGTTTGTTCCTCATTATATTGTAATTACTACATTGTATTAACATCAGCTGTTTGTTATGCATTGATATATAATGTACTTTTCAACCTGATATCTCATGTTATATGGCAGCTGGTCTATGTAGATCAGTAAGTACTTGTATCTCTGAGAAAGTACTGTATTATTTTGAGACGTTACATTTGAATTTCTATAGAGATTTTGGGGTTGTTTTTTCTCTCCTGTCAGTGTAGCTGAATTGGTATAAAAGGCAGCTGATATTGCGTGTGTTTATTGCCTGTGGTGGGGGTGAGGCGGGTTGAGGTGGTGGGGGTGAGGCGGGTTGAGGTGGTGGGGGTGAGGCGGGTTGAGGTAGTGGGGGTGAGGCGGGTTGAGGTAGTGGGGGTGAGGCGGGTTGAGGTAGTGGGGGTGAGGCGGGTTGAGGTGGTGGGGGTGAGGCGGGTTGAGGTGGTGGGGGTGAGGCGGGTTGAGGTGGTGGGGGTGAGGCGGGTTGAGGTAGTGGGGGTGAGGCGGGTTGAGGTAGTGGGGGTGAGGCGGGTTGAGGTAGTGGGGGTGAGGCGGGTTGAGGTGGTGGGGATGAGGCGGGGTGAGGTGGTGGGGGTGAGGCGGGTTGAGGTGGTGGGGGTGAGGCGGGTTGAGGTGGTGGGGGTGAGGCGGGTTGAGGTGGTGGGGGTGAGGCGGGTTGAGGTGGTGGGGATGAGGCGGGTTGAGGTGGTGGGGGTGAGGCGGGTTGAGGTGGTGGGGGTGAGGCAGGTTGAGGTAGTGGGGGTGAGGCGGGTTGAGGTAGTGGGGGTGAGGCGGGTTGAGGTAGTGGGGGTGAGGCGGGTCGAGGTAGTGGGGGTGAGGCGGGTTGAGGTAGTGGGGGTGAGGCGGGTTGAGGTGGTGGGGGTGAGGCGGGTTGAGGTGGTGGGGGTGAGGCGGGTTGAGGTAGTGGGGGTGAGGCGGGTTGAGGTGGTGGGGGTGAGGTGGGTTGAGATGGGAGAGGGTGAGGCAGGGGTAGAGGGGGGAGGTGAGGGGGGAGGGGGTGAGTCACGTGAGATGGGGAGGTGAGCGGGTGAGGCGAGTTGAGATGGGATAAGGGTATGGGGGTGGGTGTTAGATGAGGTGAGATGGGAGAGGGGGAAATGGGATAGGGTGAGGCAGGGGTGAGATTGGAGGGGGGAGGTGGTGAGGCAGGGGTGAGATGGGAGAGGGGGAGGGGTGAGGCATGGGGGAGATGGGAATGAGGAGGCAGGGGTGAGATGGTAGGGGTAAAGCAGGGGGAGATGGGAGGGGGAGACAGAGGTTAGGTAAGGCAGGGGTGAGATGGGGGGAGGTGAGGGTGGAGGGGGAGGCAGGAGGAGATGGCTGGGGTGAAGCAGGGGGGAGATGGGAGTAGGGGAAGGGGGTGAGACATGGGGAGATGAAAGGGGGAGGGGTGAGGCAGGGAAGATGAGAGGGGGGGGCAGGGGGAGATGAGAGGGGGAGGCAGGGGGAGATGAGAGGGGGGAGGGGGAGGCAGGGGAGATGAGAGGAGGGAGGTTGAGGCACGGGGGAGATGAGAGGTGGGAGGGGGAGGCAGGGGGAGATGAGAGGTGGGAGGGGGAGGCAGGGGGAGATGAGAGGGGGGGGGGGGTAGAGGCAGGGGGGAGATGAGGGGGAGGGGTGAGGCAGGGGGGAGATGAGGCACTGACAGGCCCACAGAGCTCCTAATACACACACACACATAATGATCTCTGTGTGTGCTCATGTTACCCCACTCACGAATATTGCTCGGCTCAGCATATTAATCTACCCAGCATACAATGCTTCACTGGGTTTCTCCTCTTACCGCCTTCCTGCCTCTCAAATCATACTCTCTCTTTCCTATCTGAATGATCTATTTTCCCACCTCCATATCTTCTCTCTCCCTACCTCTTTCTCTCTCCTTCTCACCCTTTCCCCCAATACCGATACAATTCCATCAAAATATACCAGAGGTAGACTTGTCTGTTCTATCTATATGTTCTATCAGTGGTCTATCCCTACAGTATGAAACCAGGCTCAGGATGTGAACAGAGATAATCAGCTGTGGACAGAGATAATCAGCTGTGGACAGAGGTAACCAGTGTTGTGTCCATAGAGATCCTATTTCATTATGTGGTTGTGTCCATGTTGCTACAATAGCAGGTTAGATAGGTTAGTCATGGCTCTATACCCAGTAGCAATAGTGTGATAACACCTCAAGGTTAGCCTGTACAGGCCCCAGAGCAGAGATAGTGTACTGGCAGAGAGAGAGAGAGGTCATGTCTACACTTAACACTTACATGCAATTCTGCTATCAGAATTCGAATATTGCATTGAAAAGAATGGTTGCTTTGTGGTCTGATTGTGTTCAGATCTGGCTGCATTGTGTACGGATTTCTCCTCAGTCTGGATGCAATCATCTCATACAGGAGCCTGCCTGCTGAACGTGGGCGTAAAAACAGAGATCGAATTGCCATACCTCCATTACTTTGTAACCAGTCAGCATGTGTGTGTCCACATATAAAGGGGGTTGGGAGGAAAGTACACACTGGGAACCTACAGGGAACCTAAAATAAACTGCATTTTCTACAACTGCTACAAACACATGGCGTCCCAATCCCGCCATACGATGGTTGATTTCCCAAAAACCAGCAGCATATGATGTGTCCCACCACCAACGTCTAGTTTGGAAGAAGACTTGGCTTTATGTATTACAGGCATTACCCGTTGCCACAGATACGACTGTCAGGAAGTGGTTTATTATATGAGTAAGAGCTTAGGCAGACATGTAACACCCTGCACTCACTTCCTTATAGTTATGAAGAGAGAGAGAAAGAGAGAGAGAGAGATAAACATAGGATGGGAGAGAGAGAGAGAGAGAGAGAGAGAGAGAGAGAGAGAGAGAGAGAGAGAGAGAGAGAGAGAGAGAGAGAGAGAAAGAGAGAGAGAGAGATAAACATAGGATGAGAGAGAGAGAGAGAGAGAGAGAGAGAGAGAGAGAGAGAGAGAGAGAGAGAGAGAGAGAGAGAGAGAGAGAGAGAGAGAGAGAGAAATGAACATATGATGAGAGAGAGAGAGATGAACATATGATGAGAGAGAGATAGAGAGATGAACATATGATGAGAGAGAGAGATAGAGATGAACATAGAATGAGAGAGAGAGGTAGAGATAGAGAGAGGAACATATGATGATGAGAGAGAGAGATAGAGAGAGAACATATGATGAGAGAGAGAGAGATAGAGATAGAGAGATGAACATATGATGAGAGAGAGAGAGATAGAGATAGAGAGATGAACATATGATGAGAGAGAGAGAGAGATAGAGATAGAGAGATTAACATATGATGAGAGAGAGAGATAGAGATGAACATATGATGAGAGAGAGAGATAGAGATAGATGGTATCCTTAATGAAATGATCAAATATACAGACAACAAATTCCAATTGGCTATACTAAAACTCTTTAACATCGTCCTTAGCTCTGGCATCTTCCCCAATATTTGGAACCAAGGACTGATCACCCCAATCCACAAAAGTGGAGACAAATTTGACCCCAATAACTACCGTGGAATATGCGTCAACAGTAACCTTGGGAAAATACTCTGCATTATCATTAACAGCAGACTCGTACATTTCCTCAATGAAAACAATGTACTGAGCAAATGTCAAATTGGCTTTTTACCAAATTACCGTACAACAGACCATGTATTCACCCTACACACCCTAATTGACAACCAAACAAACCAAAACAAAGGCAAAGTCTTCTCATGCTTTGTTGACTTCAAAAAAGCCTTCGACTCAATTTGGCATGAGGGTCTGCTATACAAATTGATGGAAAGTGGTGTTGGGGGTAAAACATACGACATTATAAAATCCATGTACACAAACAACAAGTGTGCGGTTAAAATTGGCAAAAAACACACACATTTCTTCACACAGGGTCGTGGGGTGAGACAGGGATGCAGCTTAAGCCCCACCCTCTTCAACATATATATCAACGAATTGGCGCGGGCACTAGAACAGTCTGCAGCACCCGGCCTCACCCTACTAGACTCTGAAGTCAAATGTCTACTGTTTGCTGATGATCTGGTGCTTCTGTCACCAACCAAGGAGGGCCTACAGCAGCACCTAGATCTTCTGCACAGATTCTGTCAGACCTGGGCCCTGACAGTAAATCTCAGTAAGACCAAAATAATGGTGTTCCAAAAAGGTCCAGTCGCCAGGACCACAAATTCCATCTAGACACTGTTGCCCTAGAGCACACAAAAAACTATACATACCTCGGCCTAAACATCAGCGCCACAGGTAACTTCCACAAAGCTGTGAACGATCTGAGAGACAAGGCAAGAAGGGCATTCTATGCCATCAAAAGGAACATAAATTTCAACATACCAATTAGGATCTGGCTAAAAATACTTGAATCAGTCATAGAGCCCATTGCCCTTTATGGTTGTGAGGTCTGGGGTCCGCTCACCAACCAAGATTTCACAAAATGGGACAAACACCAAATTGAGACTCTGCATGCAGAATTCTGCAAAAATATCCTCCGTGTACAACGTAGAACACCAAATAATGCATGCAGAGCAGAATTAGGCCGATACCCACTAATTATCAAAATCCAGAAAAGAGCCGTTAAATTCTACAACCACCTAAAAGGAAGCGATTCCCAAACCTTCCATAACAAAGCCATCACCTACAGAGAGATGAACCTGGAGAAGAGTCCCCTAAGCAAGCTGGTCCTAGGGCTCTGTTCACAAACACAAACACACCCCACAGAGCCCCAGGACAACAGCACAATTAGACCCAACCAAATCATGAGAAAACAAAAAGATAATTACTTGACACATTGGAAAGAATTAACAAAAAAACAGAGCAAACTAGAATGCTATTTGGCCCTAAACAGAGAGTACACAGTGGCAGAATACCTGACCACTGTGACTGACCCAAACTTAAGGAAAGCTTTGACTATGTACAGACTCAGTGAGCATAGCCTTGCTATTGAGAAAGGCCGCCGTAGGCAGACATGGCTCTCAAGAGAAGACAGGCTATGTGCTCACTGCCCACAAAATGAGGTGGAAACTGAGCTGCACTTCCTAACCTCCTGCCCAATGTATGACCATATTAGAGAGACATATTTCCCACAGATTACACAGATCCACAAAGAATTTGAAAACAAATCCAATTTTGATAAACTCCCATATCTACTGGGAGAAATTCCACAGTGTGCCATCACAGCAGCAAGATTTGTGACCTGTTGCCACAAGAAAAGGGCAACCAGTGAAGAACAAACACCATTGTAAATACAACCCATATTTATGCTTATTTATTTTAACTTGTGTGCTTTAACCATTTGTACATTGTTACAACACTGTATATATATAATATAACATTTGTAATGTCTTTATTGTTTTGAAACTTCTGTATGTGTAATGTTTACTGTTAATTTGTATTGTTTATTTCACTTTTGTATAATATCTACCTCACTTGCTTTGGCAATGTTAACACATGTTTCCCATGCCAATAAAGCCCCTTGAATTGAATTGAATTGAATTGATAGAGAGATGAACATATGATGAGAGAGAGAGAGATAGAGATGAACATATGATGAGAGAGAGAGAGAGATAGAGAGAGGAACATATGATGAGAGAGAGAGAGATAGAGATAGAGAGATGAACATATGATGAGAGAGAGAGAGATAGAGATAGAGAGATGAACATATGATGAGAGAGAGATAGAGATAGAGAGAGGAACATATGATGAGAGAGAGGGAGAGGGAGAGAGAGATAGAGAGATGAACATATGATGAGAGAGAGAGAGATAGAGATAGAGAGATTAACATATGATGAGAGAGAGAGAGAGAGAGGGAGAGAGAGATAGATAGAGATGAACATATGATGAGAGAGAGAGAGATAATAATAAAGCCCCACCCGGCCTCACCCTACTAGAATCTAAAGACAAATGTCTACTGTTTGCTGATGATCTGGTGCTTCTGTCACCAACCAAGGAGGGCCTACAGCAGCACCTAGATATTCTGCACAGATTCTTCCAGACCTGGGCCCTGACAGTAAATCTCAGTAAGACAAAAATAATGGTGTTCCAAAAAAGGTCCAGTCGCCAGGACCACAAATACAAATTCCATCTAGACACCGTTGCCCTAGAGCACACAGAAAACTATACATACCTTGGCCTAAACATCAGCGCCACAGGTAATTTCCACAAAGCTGTGAACGATCTGAGAGACAAGGCAAGAAGGGCATTCTATGCCATCAAAAGGAACATAAAATTCAACATACCAATTAGGATCTGGCTAAAAATACTTGAATCAGTCATAGAACCCATTGCCCTTTATGGTTGTGAGGTCTGGGGTCCGCTCACCAACCAAGATTTCACAAAATTGAGACTCTGCATGCAGAATTCTGCAAAAATATCCTCCGTGTACAACGTAGAACACCAAATAATGTATGCAGAGCAGAATTAGGCCGATACCCACTAATTATCAAAATCCAGAAAAGAGCCATTAAATTCTAAAACCACCTAAAAGGAAGCGATTCCCAAACCTTCCATAACAAAGCCATCACCTACAGAGAGATGAACCTGGAGAAGAGTCCCCTAAGCAAGCTGGTCCTGGGGCTCTGTTCACAAACACAAACACACCCCACAGAGCCCCAGGACAGCAGCACAATTAGACTCAAGCAAATCATGAGAAAACAAAAAGATAATTACTTGACACATTGGAAAGTTTTAACAAAAAAACTATGATGAGAGAGAGAGAGATAGAGATAGAGAGATGAACATATGATGAGAGAGAGAGAGATAGAGAGATAGAGAGATAAACATATGATGAGAGAGAGAGAGAGAGAGAGAGAGAGAGAGAGAGAGAGAGAGAGAGAGAGAGAGAGAGAGAGAGAGAGAGATAAACATATGACGAGAGAGAGATAGAGAGACGAACATATGATGAGAGAGAGAGAAAGAGGGAGAGATAGAGAGAGAGAGATAGAGATAGAGAGACGAACATATGATGAGAGAGAGAGAGAAAGAGGGAGAGATAGAGAGAGAGAGAGATGAACATATATACAGTATATATATATTTTTTCACCTTTATTTAACCAGGTAGGCTAGTTGAGAACAAGTTCTCATTTGCAACTGCGACCTGGCCAAGATAAAGCATAGCAATTTGACACATACAACAACACAGAGTTACACATGGAATAAACAAAACATACAGTCAATAATACAGTAGAAAAATAAGTTTATATACAATGTGAGCAAATGAGGTGAGATAAGGGAGGTAAAGGCAAAAAAAGGCCATGGTGGCGAGGTAAATACAATATAGCAAGTAAAACACTGGAATGGTAGATTTGCAGTGGAAGAATGTGAAAAGTAGAACTAGAAATAATGTGGTGCAAAAGAGCAAAATAAATAAATAAATACAGTAGGGGAAGAGGTAGTTGTTTGGGCTAAATTATAGATGGGCTATGTACAGGTGCAGTAATCTGTGATGAGATAGAGATAGAGAGATGAACATATGATGAGAGAGAGAGAGAGAGAGAGAGAGAGAGAGAGAGAGAGAGAGAGAGAGAGAGAGAGAGAGAGAGAGAGAGAGAGAGAGAGAGAGAGAGAGAGAGAGAGAGAGAGATGAACATATGATGAGAGAGAGAGAGAGAGAGAGAGAGATGAACATATGATGAGAGAGAGAGAGAAAGAGAGATGAAAATAGAGAGAGAGAGAGAGAGAGAGAGAGAGAGTGAGATGAACATATGATGAGAGAGAGAGAGAGAGATGAAGAGAGAGAGAGAGAGAGAGAGAGAGAGAGAGAGAGAGAGAGAGAGAGAGAGAGAGAGAGAGAGAGAGAGAGAGAGAGAGAGAGAGAGAGGGAGGGAGAAAAGGAGAGAGATGAACATAGGATGAGAGAGAGAGAGGCTGTGATCTGCATTGTGTTGCACGGCTGGGAGAGCTGCCTGTCTGGGGATGAACGTGTGCTGAGAGAGGTTATGGATGACCTGCAATGAGCAAACGACATTCTGGACAAGACACACGTGTTTTCACAATAATCTTGTGCACGAAGGTCTTTTGACAAGAGAAAAAAATGAACAGAAAAATCGGAACAATATTGCACCAAACAGATCTTGGATCTTGACATATAATTTAGTTGTCAAGCCTTGCAGGAAGTACTGTATAAAAGAGCAATGGCATCTCATCACAACACAATAAGAACCAACAGAGAGGTCATCCATTGCCCTTTGGTTTGACGCCCACATGATCACACAGAGAGACAGACTAACGGTTACCAATTCCAGCTGTCATGTTTAGCCACCATTAGACCCTTCAAGTGGCAACACAAATTGCAGCTATTGGAAAGCAAGTGTACTTCAGACCCAGTGACATTTAATTTAACACACCGGCAGTATGGACTGGCCAGTGGGATAATACTGACACACACACACAAACACACAGAGCTATAACCCCAATGTATTGCCGTCGGTCCTGCAACAGACCAATGGCAAGACTGAATTAGTATCCCATAATAGAGCAGGACTGCGTTGCCACGGTGACCCCCCTGTGCATGACAATCATGGAGACAGTTGTATTACTCTAGTCACTGGTGCACATCACATTCACTGGGAATTGTCAGCAAGGCATGCTCCAGACAGGACCAGGACACACACACACACACACACACACACACACACACACACACACACACACACACACACACACACACACACACACACACACACACACACACACACACACACACACACACACACACACACACACACACACACACACACACACACACACACACACACACAGCCTTCTCAGACCTCGGATACACTCAAGACAGAATGGAATCTGCCTTGGGTTTTTGACTGAAGTAACTTTCCCTTTAGTGTCTGAAGAGCATCCCACAATAACATGGAGACATGTAGGCAACATCAGCAGAGGGAATTAGTTGCCAGTCAGGAAGTGGGGAAGTCGACTGGAAAGGAGGTCAATGGAGGAAGATAATGAGGAGGAATAGGGCAATGGTGTTGGTGATAGTGACGGGACGGGACGCTACGATCGGCATGTTAGCTTATGATAGGATGCCATGTTATATTAGGCCACTCCCTAATGCCAGGCGCTGGTATTAGAATAACTGTACTGGGGAATGGAAGGGAGAGAGAGGGGGAAGAATGAGATGCAGTGTCCACTGACTCCACTCTTAATTATTGTGACATATTGGAACCAGGGCGTCCATTGGCCTTCAACTCCTATTCTGGACTGATCCAACCAAGACTACAGGAGGAAACAGAAAGGACAAGGAGATGATGGAGGCCTGGGAGGAGCAGAGGGTCAGCTGCAGTGCACTGCCCCCTGGATCATTTAAACCATTTAGTTTCCAATGGATATCTGTTTTGTTATGGTTTTATTTTTGTCAATAGGCCTCTTCAATTCGAACACTATCCATATCATCAAAGCTACGTATATACAAATAAACATATAGTGGAATGCTATATGTATAATATAAAGACGGTGCATATAGTGTAAACCTCCTAATCCTTTTATGATATTTTTAAATAAAGTTTATGAATCAACTGTAATCTATAATCCATCCAGGCCGCTGCAGCATCCCTAGATCAGTAATGACCCCGTCTTAGCGGGAGATAAGCCATGCCACATAGATGTATTATACAAACGCTCCCTCTCTCTCTCCCTCCCTCCCTCCCTCACCCAATCTATTTCTCTCTATCACTCCCTCACTGAATGTGGATGTGTGTGTGAGTGTATGTGAGAATCTGAGTGTATGGAATTTGTATGCGTTTCTGTGCATTGAATGTGTGTCTGACTGATCACATGTGAGATTTTGAGACAACAACAAACGTTGCTTTATGCAGGATAAGCAGGCCATGGTTGTGTCCCTTCCAGGCCAGCAGCCCAGAGTCTGGGGGGATTATCAAACCTCATACATAACCATTCATGTTGCCTAACACCACCATAATGCATGACTGCAATACATGGTGTTCACTTATCTAGGTCCACCTACTCTGCAAGAAGCCAGCTCTGCAGTACTAAACAAACAATATGCAGTATAATACAGTATCCTGGATACCATGCAGTATGGTTCTAGGTTCTCTACATGATACCTACACTATAGGAGGAAGGTGAAGAGGAAGTTATTATATTGACTGTAGGTGATAAATAGCTGTCTAGTATTTCCCACAATCCCTCCCAACCACCACCCTCTCTCTCTTTCTCTCTCGCTGTCTTTCTTTTTACCATCCCCGGAGACCATCAGACACTGAGAGCTCGACCAGGTTTCCCTACATTCTGGAGCTGATGAGCCAGGAGGTGGTGTGTGGTGGGTTGTGGGTAATGGTGCATTGTTGGTAGAGGAGGATGATATGGGGATGGTGTTCCTTCGGGGACCACGGTTCAGTGGCTACCATAACTATGATGAATCAAATCAAATCATCAAATCAAGCTTTATTTATACAGAACATTTCAGACATGGAATTCAACACAATGTGCTTTACAGGAAAAAATGAATAAAAACTAAATAAAAGCTGAAATATTTACTACACAGCAAACAAAAGAATGACAAACAGAACAACTAAAAGGCACCCTGAGGAAAAGCAAAGCTCAAGAGATGTGTTTTAAGATCTTTTAAATATGTCCACAGTTTCAGCCCCCCTCAGGTTCTACTGGGTACATAACTTAAAAGTATGCCTGACATGTATTTGGATGCACAATCGTGCATTGATTTAAAAACCAATAGAAGAATCTTAAAATATATTCTAAAACTCACAGGCAGCCATTGCGGAGACATTAAAACCGGTGTAATGTGTGCTCTCCGTCTGTTCTTGGTCAGTACCCGTGCTGTAGCATTCTGTATGTTTTGCAGTTGACCAATGGCTTTCTTGGGTTGAGCAGACAGGAGACCAATACAGTAGTCAAGCCTGCTTGTAATATGTATGAGTCTCTCTGTATCAGCTTGAGAGAGAAACAGCCGCACCTTGGCAATGTTCCTCAGATGGTAAAAAGCTATTTTGGTCACATTCCTAAAATGTGATTTGAAACGTAGTTCAGAATCTAAAATAACACCTACGTTGTTACTTGGTGTTTTATCTTTATTGCCCGTGAATTAAAATGTGCGGCTAGATTGTCTCTCTCTATGCTTTGGCTCCAACAATAGGTTCCTTGGTCTTGTCTTGATTTAGCTGGAGGAAGTTGTGTGCCATCGTAGTATTTAAATCACTAATACAGTCTAATCATTTATCTGTGGAGCTAAAATCCTCTGGTGACACAGAAATGTAAAGTTGTGTATCGTCTGCGTAGCAATGAAAATCACTGCTGTGCTTTCTGATAACGCTGCCAATGGGTAACATATATAAACTGAACAGTACCAGACCCAAAATCGAACCTTGTGGAACGCCACATGTGATATGTATTTTTTCTGAGTTATGTTCATCAAGGGTGACAAAAAACTCTTAACCATTTAAATAGGTCCTAAACCAATTTAGAACTGGACCAGAGAGGCCAACCCACCTTTTCAGTCTGTCCAAAAGGACATCATGGTCAACAGTGTCGAACGCAGCTCTTAAATCTAAGAGTACAAGGACAGAGAGCTATTTAGCATCTGTGTTAGCTCTAAGATCATATATCACTTTAACTAAGGCTGTCTCTGTGCTATGATGGGCACGAAAACCAGATTGGAATTTTTCTAAAATACTGTTGGCATTTAAGAAATATTTTAGCTGTTTGAACACCAATTTCTCCAGAATTCTGCTTCAGAATGGAAGGTTGGAGATTGGCCGAAAACTGCTAAGAGTTGAAGAATCTAGATGTCTTTTCTTCAGAAGGGGTTTCACCATAACAGTTTTTAGTGCAGTGTGGAAGGTGCCAGATCGTGATTAACAATAGCCTGCACTTATTTAGATATGCAATTAAAAACTGTTTTGAAGAAGGTGGTGGGAATAGGATCGAGAAGGCAGGTAGAAGGCTTAAGTTGTGATATCACTTTCCTGAGCATGCCTGTGTCAAAGAGGGAAAATTAATCCATAGTGCCGTTGCGTGAATCGGCCTGCTCTTGTAACTCATGAAAACCCATGAAAAATGGCATGAATGGAATCCCTCCTTCTTCCCCAAAGTTTCTGTTTAAGTTTAAACCTGCCTTCATCTAGTGTGAAGGATCTTTTTCATATCGTCTGGCTAATGAAAACACCTGTAGGGGGCTGGGTGACAAGGAAGAAGAGGGTGGAGAGAGAACTTTCATTATAGATTATGGTTCTTCTATTGAGGAAATACTCTGTAAGCAGTCGACCATTGAGCCATGTCTAAGCCAAGAATACTATTCCAAGAACATGTGTCTGAAAATCAATAGGCAGGGATACTATGTGGAAGAAAAAGATAGGAATGGTGCACTTCTACTTGGGCTCTGGGTGTGTGCTAATGAAAGCTAGATTGAACAGACTGGGAATGTGCAGTGCCTGGGATAAGGTTCTGTGCATGTGTGAGTGTGTAGCTCCCACACATCGACAGAGTTGTGAAGTTTCCCACATTGGATACACGTAACATAAGAAATCAATGTACTGTCTGCCTGCATTTCCTTCCACCTCTAGAGGGGATGTGACCGACTGTTCTGATTTCTTCCTCTCTGCCTCCATAGTCAAATCAGCAAACACTTCACTCTGTTCCTCTCTCTGCATAACAACAAGGATCCCGCAGAGATGATATAGCCTACACATTAAAATGTATGGATAGAAGTGGCTGCTAAGTGGCATACATGTTATGTGACTCCTCCAATTGGCATAAAGCATATTAATGATGCATTTTGTGTCCTATGTACATGTCTAGTGACGTGGGATATTCTAGCCTACCGTAGATGTTGGCTTGGTGCTAATAGGTGGCCTTAGTGAAGAGCTGGAGCTTATTCAGGAAGGTGTAACATTACAGGGTAATCAGAGATAAATATATCCCGTCACAGACAATAGTTAATCGTGTTAGCCCTATACAGTACATTACTATCTGTGACATTCTGTACATTTCACCTCCCTGAACACGCTCCTGTGTCAATGTTTTAAAGCAGGAAGAAGGCCAAAGGTCACAGGATGTAGATCTGTCCAACCCCATAATCTGGAACGGTCCCTGCTAGACTGGATCCGTGGGACATCCCAACTCTGACATAACCATTGAAGTTGAAATGTTAAATGGTTAAGGTATGGGTTAAGGTTAGGGTTAGGTAAGGGTTGTGGTTATGGTTAGGTTTAGGGTAGGGCTTAAGGTTAGGGTTTAGGGTAGGGACGTCCCAAGGATCCCAGAAAACCAATCTAGAACACACTTTGGGAACAAAATAGATAAAATGAACTCTGTATAAGGAAATAAATTAGTGGATGAGAAGAGACGTCGCCAATCCTACTGCCAAACTTAGAGAATCGAGGTCACGGAAAAAGACTGGCCACAAACACACTACTGTGCAAACACACACACATACACACAAATACACACACACACACACACAATCCCTGGGAACTCTTTGACACTGATCTGGATGGGTCTGCTGGTCTCCTGCCAACTCCATGTGGCACCAGTTATCACGGCTTAAGTAAGCTCTACTACCCTGCTGACCCCATCCACACCTGCTGCAGAACAGCAAACTGATGGGATAGACAACAGAAAGCTTGTAATGGGATAGACAACATTTAGTCATCAGTGATCGGCTTTGACATGTCCTTTGTTCTTTTATAGCTAAGTTTGTTTAACTAAGGGTTAAAAGTTACACAATTTATGTGACTGTATAAAGAGCCATCCACGTCAATAGAACCGTCTGCTGTTTCAGTAGACTGGATAATCAGTCAACAGTTTGGACACACCTATTCATTCCAGGGGTTTTCTTTATTTTTACTATTTTCTACATTGTAGAATAGTAGTGAAGAGATGTGTGATGGTGTGGGGGTGTGGGGGTGCTTTGCTGGTGGCACTGTCTGATTTATTTAGAATTCAAGGCACACTTAACCAGCATGGCTACCACAGCATTGTGCAGCGATACGCCATCCCATCTGGTTTGCGCTTAGTGGGACCATCATTTGTTTTTCAACTGGTCAATGACCCAACACACCTCCAGGCTGTGAAGGGGCTATTTGACCAAGAAGGAGAGGTCATCTGCTGCATCAGATGACCTGGCCTCCACAATCACCCAACCTCAACCCAATTGAGATGGTTTGGGATGAGTTGGACCGCAGAGTGAAGGAAAAGCAGCAAACAAGGAAAAGTGGCCAACAAGTGCTCAACATATGTGGGAACTCATTCAATACTGTTAGAAAAGCATTCCAGGTGAAGCTGGTTGAGAGAATACCAATACCAATCTAAAATCTAAAATATTTTTGATTTGTTCAACAACACTTTTTTGGTTACTACATGATTCCATATGTGTTATTTCATGCCGTCACTATTATTCTACAATGTAGAAAATAGTACAAATAAAGTAAAACCTTTGAATGAGTAGGTGTGTCCAAACTTGTGACTGGTATTGTACATCTAACCGGAGATGGGATCAAGATCTCAATTAGCTAATGTCATCTTACTTGATTGGATGGGGAGATTTACAGAGACAGATAGGAAGTGTGTGTGTGTGTGTCTGTGTGTTTGTGTATGTGTGTACGCATGCATACATCTTATATTTTACTACTTCACTGAGGACCTTGGTTTAACCTCTCATTCATAAAACAGGTAATGTATAAAAAAATATATATTTTACCCTTATTTTACCAGGTAAGTTGACTGAGAACACATTCTCATTTACAGCAACGACCTCGGGAATAGTTACAGGGGAAAGAACTTTCCTTGTTCTTCAACTCAGATCTCTGAGGCTTTGGGTGCATAATTTAGTAATGGGAAAGTGTGTCTCTTTGACCCTGATCCAAATTCCCCACCACTTCCACTACCAGTCATGTTGTGACAAGGCGGACTTCCTTAGGTCCTTGTAAAGCTGGAGGTGTCTTGCTACCGGCGACTGGGCTTTATTTCCTGAGAGGAATGAGCTCCCTATGTTTCACTATCATGAATAATGTAGTAATAAGCAGCTGTTAATGTGTTTAAGGGGCATTTAAAGGGTTTTGTAGGTGTTAAGGGGTTTGTAGGATGTTAGCTGGCACAGAGGAGGCCAGTGTGGATGATGATATAAACACAGGACAGATTGTTTACCTCCAGTCAGGTCCTTATGCCTTATGTAAACCTGGCCTATTTACTCTGGCTTAAACCCATCTACCTCTTTAACTAGTCATCTCTCTCTCTCTTTCTCAATCTATCCCTCTCTCATTTTTCTAAATCTATCCCTCTCTCTCTATTTCTCAATATATCCCTCTCTCTCTCATCACACTCTCTCTCTCTCTCTCTCGCTCATCCTGCTGCATTGACTTGACTGCCAGAGGTGAGCCTATTGCCTGTGTCAGCTTATCTTCTATGCACCCCTGTACTCCATGTATACTGAACAAAAATATAAATGTAGCATGTAAAGTGTTGGTCCCATGTTTCATGAGCTGAAGTAAAAGATACCAGAAATGTTCCATTCTCACAAAAAGCTTATTTCTCTCAAATGTTGTTCACAAATTTGTTTATATCCCTGTTAGTGAGCATTTCTCCATCCACCTAATAAGCGTGGCATATCAAGAAGCTGATTAAAAAGCATGATCATTACACAGGTGCAGCTTGTGCTGGGGACAATAAAAGGCCACTTTAAAATGTGCAGCTTTGTCACACAACACAATGCCACAGATGACTCAAATTTTGAAGGAGTGTGCAATTGGCTGCAGAAATTGGCTGTCAGAATTGGCTGCAGGAATGTCCACCAGAGTTGTTGACAGATAATTTAATGTTAATTTCTCTACCATAAGCTGCCTCCAATGTCGTTTTAGAGAATTTGGCAGTACGTCCAGCCGGCCTCACAACCGCAGACCACGTGTAACCATGCCAGCCCAGGACCTCCTCTTCCGGCTTCTTCACCTATTGTCTGAGACCAGCCAACCGGACAGCTGATGGAACTGTGGGATTGCACAACCAAAGAATTTTTGCACAAATTGTCATTAACTAAGGGAATATCATCTGCGTGTTCGTCGTCCTCATTAGGGTGTTGACCTGACTGCAGTTCGGAGTTGTCAGTGACTTCAATGGGCAAATGCTCACCGTCGAAGGCCACTGGCACACTGGAGAAGTGTGCTCTTCCCAGATGAATCCCGGTTTCAACTGTACCGGGCAGATGGAAGACAGCGTGTATGGCGTCGTGTGGGCGAGCGGTTTGCTGATGTCAATGTTGTGAACAGAATGCCCCAAGGTGGCGGTGGGGTTATGGTATGGGCAGGCATAAGGTACGGACAACAAACACAATTGCATTTTATCGATAACAATTTGAATGCACAGAGATACCATGACGAGATCCTGAGGCCCATTGTCGTGCCATTCATCCACCGTCATCACCTCGTGTTTCAGCATGATAATGCACAGCCCCATTTCTCAAGGATCTGTACACAATTCCTGGAAGCTGAAAATGTCCTAGTTCTTCCATGGCCTGAATACTCACCAGACATGTCACCCATTGAGCATGTTTGGGATGTTCTGGATCAACGTGTACGACAGCGTGTTTCAGTTCCCACCATTATCCAGCAGCTTCGCACAGCCATTGAAGAAGAGTGGGACAACATTCCACAGGTCACAATCCACAATCAACAGCCTGATCAACTCTATGTGAAGAAGATGTGTTGCGCTGCGTGAGACAAATGGTGGTCACACCAGATACTGACTGGTTTTCTGATCCACACCCCTACCTTTTTTTAAGGTATCTGTGACCAGCAGATGCATAACTGTATTCCCAGTCATGTGAAATCCAAAGATTAGGGCCTAATGAATTTATTTCAATTAACAGATTTCCTTATTTGAACTGTAACTCAGAAAAATCGTAGAATTTTTTGATATTTTTGTTCAGTATATATCACACAACACACACTCCTCTGGCCAAGAATGCATACTGTGTGTGTATGTGTGCGTGTATGTGTGTGTGCGTGTGGGCGTGTGACCGGGTGTATGTGTTTGTGCTAATGCTAGTACAACAGAGCTACCGCAGTCACTTATGCAGCCTCCTCTCCACCTACTGTAGCAGACCTTTCCTTCCTCCATCTACACCCTCTTAAGATGATTCATTCATTACAGACATCATATCATCTCCTCTCAGCCTGGTGTGTGTGCGCCATGTGTGTGTGTAGCTCTGGGGAAACATACAATGCATTAGAGAGCAGTGGGTTTGTGTACAGAACTACAGGGCTCAGCTCTATGATCATATGTCAAAGCAGGGTTAGCTAGCTAGCCTCTGAGAGTACAGTACAAAGAAAGGATTGCTAGCTAGCTACCAAGCCTCTAAGGAGAACAGGCAGGAGGTATCCTCTCAAAGCTAGCTAGATAGCCTGTGAGATTAGAACACAGAGAGAGGACTGCTAGCTAGCTACTTATAGCTAACCTTTAGAGCACAGAGTGAGGAGCGCTACCTAGCTAGCTAGCCGCTGAAAGGAGAACATAGTGAGCGGAGGCAGATTGCTCAGGTGTTGGTTTAAAGCAGTTTCCTTAGCTAAGCTTAGTGATTAGCAGAGTCAAGCAGCACGTTTTAGCTCAGCTAACCAGCCCCTGGAGGGAACGTGAGTGGCCAGGACGGAACCGATTTGTCCCAGGGGCCTTTAGGGAATGGATGGTTCCTACCTTATTAAGCATGGTAAGCTGGTTAGCGGCGTTACAGTGGACCACATATTTACAGTAGGATAACAGTCACGGCTGTCCTGTCCAACACACAGACCTATTTGGAAGGAGTCCATTAACAGTCAATGTATTTGCGTGCTTGTTGGATTATTCAGAAGAAGCGTACACAGTGTAAGGTACTAAATATGTCACAAGGAAAATATATGAACTGCACAGTTGTATGCTCATGTTGGTTATTGCCATATGTTATCACAGTGCATACAACAGTCTGCAGGCATTTCTCTTTTCATTTGCACGTCTTCATCCCTGTGACCTCACCTCTATAATTGCTACAGCTTGTAATTACCCAGCTGCCATTGCAAGCTGACAGGTACCGTGCTATGAGCGACTGATGGGCTTGTCGTGTTAAACTGGCCCTGACCCGGCCCCCTGTCACACACACACAGACACACAAACAAGCACACACAAACACACACAGTGGCCACAGCCAGCAGTAACAGCAGGATCGAACCAACTCCATGTAATTACTTAGCCTCCCCGTGTCCAGGGCCTGTAGGTGTAGTGGTGACAGCTCCAAACACACAGCAACCACCCACTACTAGTGCACACACACACACACACACACACACACACACACACACACACACACACACACACACACACACACACACACACACACACACACACACACACACACACACAGAGTGATGAGGCGTGTCGGTAGAGCATGCACGGTACTACACACTGGGATTGGCTAGGATGGGATGGCAGTGTGTGTGTTAGGTTGGTGCGTGTATGGGTGCAAGTGTGTCTTTGAATCTCTCTCTGTAGGCCTATGTGTGTGTGTCTTAGAAAGAAAGCGCTAGACTGGAGGTGTGTGTAAGTCGAATCTCACTGTCACACTGTCTCTCTCCTTTTGTCTACCAGCGTGAATATTCAAAGCTACTGATTAGGAATTCTTCCTCGGTTGTCAGGAGAGAAGGAGAAATTAAAGCATGAATACGGACATGCCAGAGGAGCAGACAGCTACACTTAGAAAGCAGAAGGACTCTCAGCTTTGAAATAGAGAGAGCGAGTGACAGAGACAGAAAGAAACTGAGACAGAGGAAAGGGGAGACAAAGACAAAAGCTGTTGAGCTTAGAGGACGGTCTGCATGCCTAATTGTCTGTGAATGTGTGTGTGTGTCTCAGTCCATCCTCCACCTGGGGCGAGCAGCCATGCTAGAGCTGAACAGCTGGACTCTTCTGCTAAACCCGCCAAAATAATAGCAGCAATTTGGCACTTGATGAATCCTAGGGAGACGTGAGGGGCTGTGTCCCAAATTACACCATATTCACTATATAGTGCATTAACAGTAGTGCACTAGATAGGGAATAGGGTGTCATTGGGGAAGCAACCCATTTCATCCCCTTCCATCTACACCCTGATAGCATAATGCTCCTCCAGCTCTTTAGCACAATGCAATCTGATGTTTGAGTGTAATTGTGAACAACAAACGGCTTTAATCATTTGTGAATGTGCCTATGTTTTCTTTTGAGAGCTGCATGCTTCCTGTTAATGGTAGGCTGCTTCACACAATGGAACACAAGGACGGGTCGAGTGCTCTCCAGTAGGCTTTCTGTAGACATGTAAACATACACACATGCACGCACACACACACAAACACATAGGAACAGGCTACCAGCCAAGTGGAAATGCTTGAATTAAGTACTTGACACTTGGCCTGTAGAAGCTGCAGCATCCCGGCCCTCCTTTCTTAGCGATGCCCTCACGAGACCCCTCCTAGCTCAGAGGTCAGAGGTCAGGCCTCAGAGAGAGGGCTGTGTGTGTGCGCATGCGTGTGTTTGTGCATCTGTGCATGTGTGTGCGCGTGAGGGGGTGGGGGTAGGCACTAGGCAGTTGTTCCATTGGAGGTGGAAGAGGAGGAGGAGGAGGAGCAGGAACAAAGGACTGAGAGGTAAAGGGATTCCATTGTGTTTCTCTGTGGACAGAAGACAGTACAGCATCTGTCACAGAAGCCTTAGCACTGCCACGCTGGGGACAATAGAACGACCAAGTGTCCATCTCTGAGGATGAAGTGGTGATGGCTGGCGGGCGGTTGTAGACAGACTCTTTGTAGGATTCAATAGAACAGCCTCCATTTACTACGGTCTTTCTAAAGCCCCAAAGAGGAGCAGACAGCTATGGAACTACCCTGTCAATTACTACCAGGAGTGCATGACAATTATCTCTTCTTCCTCCTTAAATGTGCACTTGTTCACTTCCCTTCCTGGATTTGAAAGGAAATTACTGCTATATAGAAACTTCCTCTAGCCCATGCCATCACCAATCAAATGATTTTAAAATTTGTTGGGAGTAGTGAACGAGCAGGAAGATGGAGAGATGATTGGGACGTACCCCAGGCATGTGCAAAACAGGATGTGATAGACCCCAAAGGTATGGCTAAAACAAACATGGAAACACAAGGCAAGAAAGACACACCTTACTGCTAACTAATATAACAGATGCTATTGGTGTCAAATTGTTTGCTTTTGCAGCTTGGATGCACTAATTAGGTGGAATAAATTCTCAAAATCTCTCAGCGCATTCACACATTCATGGAGATTTTTCCTTCTCCCTTGAGGTCTTCCCTCTCCATGCGATGCCAGGGACGCCAGGAATACTGCACTCAGGAGAACCTCTCTCCTCCTTCCTTTAACATATCATCCCCATGGATATCTTCCTCCTCTGGGAAATAAAGGAATCCACCCCTCCCCTCTCTTCTCCCCAAAACATCTCTCCTCCATGTATCTCTGCACAGATATACTGTAAATCTATGTACTGTCATTGAGAGAAGAAATCACTGAGGAATATCTATTGCTCGCAACCCAACCCCTTTCTTTATAAATCAGGTTGGGTCCAGATGAGCCTCCAATCCATAGTCTACAATCCCACACACCACCAGACAGATGTGCTGAGGTTGGACAAAACAGTGTAATTGTGTTGGACGTCAGGGGCAGAACGGGTCACCAAGAGACCCCCGAGACCTCATCAACATGCCACGTCAATGCAGATCTCTCAACACGGTCTCCAAAACAATAACACACTGAAGACCGCTACAATACAGGAATATAAAAACCTCCCCGGAGGAATCCTGCGCATTTCTGAATACTGCCACATCCATCCACACTAGCAAGACAAACTAGCATCACAATGCAGAATGTTAGGGTACTGTGGAAGTTGCAGATCTCTCTAACAGTAGCACACTGTACACTGAAATCATACAGGCCAATATGAAACAAATGCGATGCATTTCAGTATCGTGACACAATTAATTAAAAACAGAGAGGGGGAGGGGAGATGGTGGCAGGGAGAGAAAGGGGGGAGTTGTGAAGGGGAGAGAGAGAGAGAGAGAGAGAGAGAGAGAGAGAGAGAGAGAGAGAGAGAGAGAGAGAGAGAGAGAGAGAAAGCCAGAGAGAGAGAGAGAGAGAGAGAGAGAGACAGAGAGACAGAGAGAGAGAGAGAGAGAGAGAGAGAGAGAGAGAGAGAGAGAGAGAGAGAGAGAGAGAGAGAGAGAGAGAGAGAGAGAGAGAGAGAGAGAGAGAGAGAGAGAGAGAGAGAGAGAGAGAGAGGGGCATCTCCTGGTGAGACAGCAGTCTAATAGGACATTGATCTTTCCCAGTGTATCCCAAGGACCCATCCTGTTCCACAGGGTCAGCATACAAGCATTCATCCATCCCCTTCCCCCATCACCCTCTTATCTCCCCCTTCCCCTTCTCTCCTTCCCCCTTCTATGCTCTTCCCATCCAACATCCATCGGGCCCCTCCCCATCGCCTTTACTCCCCCTTCCCCATCACTCCCCTTCCCCCTTTGCTTCCATTCAGTCACAAAGCATTAGTGAGGTCGGGCACTGATGTTTTCACGATTAGGCCTGGCTTGCAGTCGACATTCCAATTCATCCCAAAGGTGTTTGATGAGGTTGAGGTCAGGGCTCTGTGTAGGCTAGTCAAATTCTTACACACCGATCTCAACAAATAATTTCTGTATGGACCTCGCTTTGTGCACAGGGGCATTGTCATGCTGAAACAGGAAAGGGCCTTCCCCAAACTGTTGCCACAAAGTTGGAAGCACAGAATCGTCAAGAATGTCATTGTATGCTGTAGTGTTAAGATTTATTTTCAATGTAACTAAGGGGAACCATGAAAAATAGCCCCAGATCATTATTCCTCCTCCACCAAACTGTACAGTTGGCACTATGCATTGGGACAGATTCGTCCGTCGGACTGCCAGATGGTGAAACGTGATTCATCACTCCAGAGAACGTGTTTCCACTGCTCCAGAGTCCAATGGCAGCGAGCTTTACACCACTCCAGCTGACGCTTGGCATTGCGCATGGTGATCTTAGCTTTGTGTGCGGCTGTTCGGCCTTGGAAACCCATTTCATGAAGCTCCTGACGAACAGTTATTGTGCTGACGTTGCTTCCAGAGGCAGTTTGGAACTGGGTAGTGAGTGTTGCAACCGAGGACAGGCGATTTTTACGTGCTACGTGCTTTAGCACCCATTTCATGAGCTTGTGTGGCCAACTACTTCGCGGCTGAGCCGTTGTTGCTCCTAGACGTTTCTATTTCACAATAACAGCACTTACAGTTGACTGGGGCAGCTCTAGCAGGGCAGACATTTGATGAACTGACTTGTTGGAAAGGTGGCATGTTGAAAGTCACTCTTCAGTAAGGCCATTCTACTGCCAATGTTTGTCTATGGAGATTGCTTGGCTGTGTGCTCGACTTTATACACCTGTCAGCAATGAGTGTGGCTGAAATAGCCGAATCCACTAATTTGAAGGCGTGTCCACTTACTTTTGTATATATAATGTACCTTATAACACAGAAACAATAAATTATGTTTCTGCAAATATACAACTGCTCATATGGAGCAAAATAAAAATGTATGAACATGTATTGGTCATCAACATTATTCTAATGTGCAGCTCACTCGTTTGCAACATGCAGGTTCATAGTTCAAACACATGTTCATAAGGGAACCTATGCACACAGCGTCAGCATCCACCACCCCACCGGTAATGCAACTCGTCAACTGCATGTGTCAGATTGTGATAAATGTGTCCAATAACGGTTTGTAGCGGTTGGAGCAGTACCAGCTGCCACTGTGAGCCTTGTGAATGGGAGTGAATGGGAAAAAGCATAGTCCCACAATCTCGAGTCCTCTCCTCCGCCTCCCCTCAGCAACAGCCAGAGTAGGCTGGGGATTCACCTCAGGGACTGCAGTAAATATGTCCACATACCACGATATGGCAAAAGGATCTCCAATGCCTTAACCTCTTGACACATGCAGCCTTTTTTATTTCCTCTCTATTCTGCAAACAGCAGGTGTGAATCCGGCTTAAGGGAGTTGTACCTTTGTTTCTTTTCATTCTAAAAACATGCCCAATTCTTCTCAAATGCTCTTGATTCGGTGGTCAGAGTCTAAACTGTATCCCCCAAAGCAGTAAGCAAAGGCAACAAGAAAACATAGACAACAACAATACAAGGCTTTGTGCACCACTTTTGACCAGGGCTATTTGGGACTCAGACAAGCAGATTGAATAGGTACAGGTAGGTACCAGCAGTACAGCTATATAGTACAGTATACAGTAACACTCTCAAGCCCTTCCACGATAAACAATCACCACCACTCAACATCAACAAACATCTTCAAATCAATATTTCATAAAGAGATTCCAGTCTACCACTCAAGAGTAAGACAGACAGACAGACAGACAGACAGACAGACAGACAGACAGACAGACAGACAGACAGACAGACAGACAGACAGACAGACAGACAGACAGACAGACAGACAGACAGACAGACAGACAGACAGACAGACAGACAGACAGACAGACAGACAGACAGACAGACAGACAGACAGACAGACAGACAGACAGACAGACAGACAGACAGACAGACAGACAGACAGACAGACAGACAGACAGAGAGAGAGTAGTCTGCTGCACTGTACATCTAGTAACAGAGGATGATATCTTTCTCGACACTCTCTCTATTTTCAGCGTGGTGAGCGAATGAATGAACAGCACAGGAGTTGTAGCAGCATTACCTGTTTGCCAGACGTAGACAGTTGGTTTGGTGTCGGCTGCAGTTTGTGCCTCTGTGGCTCCAGAGATCCAGAAGAGGACCAGCACCAGCCTCCAGTGAGAGGGAAGTAACTCCCTCCACACACCCAGCATCCCCTTCACTCCACCGGGCAACCCCATGGCTCTCGCAGGGGGACCGTGGGGATAGTATCCACACAATAACAGAAAACCAAATAGAAAAAGAGTGGAGAAGGCAACACAACGGAGACAGAAAAACACGCTGAGGAGGCGGGCAGACGCAGCGGCGAAGTGTACTCTGCTCCCTTTGCTTTTGTCCCTTTCTCACACGAGGGTTGTTCCGTCCGTTCCTCTAAGAAGAAGTAATCCTGGGTGAATGAAGGGTTCTCCTCCTCTCTCTCTCTCGCTCTCTCTCTGTGGTGGCTAGGTCAGCGAGGGACAACGAGGTCTGTCCGTAATGAAAACAGGGAACAATAGACCTCTAAGACGAGGCTGCTGATGTTGCTGCGTCCTGTGTGTGCCGAGCTGATGCAGCACCTCCCTCTCTCTCCCTCCTTCTCTCTCTCTCTCGCTCTATCACTCACTCACTCACTTGCCCTCCCTCTCTTGCTCTCCATCGAACTTGCCCTCCCTCTCGCTCTGTGGCTCTTCCCTCTCTCTGTCTTGATCATACTTCCATACCCTTATCACTTTTAGTTAGTGCTCTATGCTCCCATCAGTGGAGGCAGGCAGCTGGACAGAGGGTGGAGAGATGGGTGTGTGTGTGTGTGTGTGTGTGTGTGTGTGTGTGTGTGTGTGTGTGTGTGTGTGTGTGTGTGTGTGTGTGTGTGTGTGTGTGTGTGTGTGTGTGTGTGTGTGTGTGTGTGTGTGTGTGTGTGTGTGTGTGTGTGTGTGCGCGTGTGAAAGAGAGAGGGGATAGAACTCTGAAAACAGTACAGAGGGAGGATAAAGAGCATCTGAATGAGTCATAGTAAAATAAAACAATGAATTATTGATGTCAGCTGGGTTTGACCTTGTATGATATTCAAGCCAGAGACCCAACATCCTGCAGTGCACACACACACACACACACACGTACACGCACCCGCACATACAGAAGTAGGATCTTAATTTGAGCCAGTTCGCTTCAACAGGAATATAATCTTGCGGCAACAGGGAATGTGAATTATTTTTGTAGGGGTTGGTACATTTTTCGTTAGGGAAAATCTATCTGAAATTTCTAAGTGTAAATTACAAACTTTAAAAGCCTTAAAAAAAAATCAAGTACACTACAAGTTTGCAAATTCCAAGCAAAAAAGGAGTGATCAAATTAAGACCCTACAATCTGTACACACACACACACACACACACACACACACACACACACACACACACACACACACACACACACACACACACACACACACACACACACACACACACACACACACACACACACACACACACACACACACACACACTTACATGCACACACACTCCTGGTTTCCATATCATACACAGGAGAGGAACAGGTCACTCAATGAAACCATACTGTAACTCATTCTAGCCATAACGCAGCTCACATAAAGACAGGAAAACATATCCAACATCATCATCATAATGTTTCTACTTCATGATCTAAAACTACAGCAAAATTTGAACAATAAATATGTTAGAATAGAGAGGAAAACACAGTCCCAAGACCAAAACAGACTATGGGAGGCACACAGTACACATGGATTTGGTGTTGTAGATATGTGTTAGTAGAATAGGGGCCTGAGGGCACACACTAGTGTGTTGATAATTCTGTACTGAATGTATTGTAATGTTTTTAAAATTGTATAACTGCCTTCGTTTTGCCGGACCCCAGGAAGAGTAGCTGCTGCAATGGCAAATACAAATACAAAATAGAAATCGCCAAGTGGCTCAAGACAACACTCCCTCCCGCAATGTCCTTGACCACAACCCCTGCACCCTACTCCTCTGCTCCCCATTCCCCTTATCCTCTCCCCCCTCCTCACTCCTCCTCCTCCTCCCCAGCCTACCATCCAATGTGGTAGTTTCACAGCCATTAGGTTAATAAAGGGAGATCTCACCCCCTGATAGCTGTAACCAGGAAGCCCACGCCGCTCAACAAATTAGCCAAGCCAGAGCTAGAAGGACTCTATTCACCAGCTCTGCTCCCTAAGCACTGCTTCATACACACACACAGACACACAGACACACACAGACACACATAGACACACAGACACACAGACACACACAGACACACAGACACACACAGACACACACAGACACACAGACACACATACACACACAGACACACACAGACACACAAACACACACAGACACACAGACACACAGACACATGCACGGACAAACAAATGCGTGCAGTGCTGCTTCACACACAGAGAAACATACTGTGTCAAGCTTTGTGGGATTAATGACAACAGACAGCTGTCTGAATGATGACATTGGTAATTTTATTTCGTTTAGAAACTAAGAAGTTGTCCTCTCATCCTCCCCTCCTCTGCAGGCACTTCCAACAGTCTCCTCACCCCCCATCCTAACACCTAGTTGCACTTCTGGCCTCACCCTCTCAAGCCAACGACAGTCTAAAGTCGGACAGCAGCGCCAAGAAAGAAAGAAAGAAAGAAAGAAAGAAAGAAAGAAAGAAAGAAAGAAAGAAAGAAAGAAAGAAAGAGAGAGAGAGAGAGAGAGAGAGAGAGAGAGAGAGAGAGAGAGAATAGAGGGGAAATTGTGAGAAAAATAGGGAGAGAGAGTGGGAAGAAGACAGAGAGGGCTTACCAGAGGTTTAAAGGGTTTTGTGCACAACCCTGATTAGAAGGAATCAGCTGGGTGGATTACAGCTTCAGCCGCTCTCATTTAAAAGTCACAAACAGAGCTGGGCACAGAGACAGAGACAGACTGAGACGATATCAGACTCCCTGTGGCATGGCCATCACTAACACCGGCCGCCTCTGCAGTCTCAACAAATACATTAACAGCTAAGCACTAGAGAGAGAGAGCGAGAGAGAGATAGAGATGAAGGAGAGTGGGAATAGATAGAGGCAGCGAAAAAGAAGGTGAGGGAAGAATGACACAGAGGGCAGGGAGAGAGGGAGACATTAAAGAGGGTAGAGGTGTGAGGGGAGAGCGAAAGAGGGGTGGAGAGAATCAGCATTTGAATGATAGCGCTGTGTAATGGGAGGATATCTAAGGAGAGTTGGGCGTAATGAATTTCAGTACAACACCACATGCACTCATCACAGAGCTACACACACACACACACACACAAACTCAGAGAAAGAGAGAAAATATACACTACCGTTCAAAAGTTTGGGGTCACTTAGAAATGTCCTTGATTTTGAAAGAAAAGCAAATTTTTTGTCCATTAAAAATGACATCATATTGATCAGAAAAACAGTGCAGACATTGTTAATGTTGTAAATGACTATAGTAGCTGGAAACAGCTGATTTTTAATTGAATATCTACTTAGGCGTACAGAGGCCCATTATCAGCAACCATCACTCCTGTGTTCCAATGGCACGTTGTGTTAGCTAATCCAAGTTTAGCATTTTAAAAGGCTAATTGATCATTAGAAAACCCTTTTGCAATTATGTTAGCACAGCTGAAAACTGTTGTTCTGATTAAAGAAGCAATAAAACTGTCCTTCTTTAGACTAGTTGAGTATCTGGAGCATTTGTGGGTTCGATTACAGGCTCAAAATGGCCAGAAACAAAGAACTTTCTTCTGAAACTCGTCAGTCTATTCTTGTTCTGAGAAATTAAGGCTATTAAATGTGAGAAATTGCCAAGAAACTGAAGATCTGGTACAATGCTGTGTACTACTCCCTTCACAGAACAGCGCAAACTGGCTCTAACCAGAATAGAAAGAGGAGTGGGAGGCCCCGGTGCACAATTGAGCAAGAGGACAAGTATATTAGAGTGTTTAGTTTGAGAAACAGACGCCTCACAAGTCCTCAACTGGCAGCTTCATGAAATAGTATCCGCAAAACACCAGTCTCAATGTCAACAGTGAAGAGGTGACTCCGGGATGCTGGCCTTCTAGGCAGAGTTCCTCTGTCCAGTATCTGTGTTCTTTTGCCCATCTTAATCTTTTATTTTTATTGGCCAGTCTGAGATCTGGCTTTTTCTTTGGAACTCTGCCTAGAAGGCCAGCATCCCGGAGTCACCTCTTCACTGTTGAACTTGTGTCACGCTCTGACCTTAGAGAGCCGTTTTATTTCTCTATTTGGTTAGGTCAGGATGTGATGTGGGGTGGGCATTCTATGTTTTGTTGTCTAGGTTTCTGTATTTCTATGTTTTGGCCGGGTGTGGTTCTCAATCAGGGACAGCTGTCTATCGTTGTCTCTGATTGAGAATCATACTTAGGTAGCCTTTTTTCCCACCTAATGTGTGGGTAATTATTATTTTCCGTGTGTGTTTGTGTGCACCTCGGTTGCGTCACGTTCTTTGCTGTTTACCTGTTTGTTTTTTGTTTGTTTAGGTTTCACTTTAATTAAAAGATGTGGAACTACATGCACGCTGCCCCTTGGTCGATTTATGACAGGGAGTTTGAGGATAGCGAGCGTGACACCTTGAGACTGGTGTTTTGCGGGTTGTACAAGATCTTCAGTTTCTTGGCAATTTCTCGCATGGAATAGCATCAGGACTTCCGGGTTGGAGCGAGTAGTCGCATTTCGCTTCGCTCCACAGGTAGTATTACATTTCATTACAGTACAACGGTTTGATTTGTTTGATCTTAGCACTTTTTTCTTAGCTAGCTACATAGCCGTCTTTGTATCAAAGATAATTGTGTAGTTTAGAGTAATTATCGAGGTTAGCTAGCCAGCTATTTTCGTCCTTCAAACGTTGTCAACACTGCTAGCTAGCCAGCTAGCCAACATCTACCGAAACATTACAACGGAACGATTTGATTAGTGTAGTGTTAGCTAGCTACATAGTTGTCTTTGCTGTCTTTGTATCTAAGATAATTGTGTAGTTTAGAGTAATTATCTAGCCAGTTATCGAGGTTACCTAGCCAGCTCCACTTTCAAACAAAGTCAGCTAGCCAGCTATTTTCGTCGTCCTAACGTTGTCAACACTGCTAGCTAGCCAGCTAGCCAACTTCTACCGAAACATCACAACGGAACGATTTGATTAGTGTAGTGTTAGCTAGCTACATAGTTGTCTTTGCTGTCTTTGTATCTAAGATAATTGTGTAGTTTAGAGTAATTATCTAGCCAGTCATCGAGGCTACCTAGCCAGCAACACTTTCAAACAAAGTCAACAACGCAGCCACTGCTAGCTAGCCTACTTCACCAGCCAGCAGTACTGTATCATTTTAATCATTTTAGTCAATAAGATTTTTGCAACGTAAGCTTAACGTTCTGAACATTCGAGACGTGTAGTCCACTTGTCATTCCAATCTCCTTTGCATTAGCATAGCCTCTTCTGTAGCCTGTCAACTATGTGTCTGTCTATCCCTGTTCTCTCCTCTCTGCACAGACCATACAAACACTTCACACCGCGTGGCCGCTGCCACTCTAACCTGGTGGTCCCAGCACGCACGACCCACGTGGAGTTCCAGGTCTCCGGCAGCCTCTGGAACTGCCGATCTGCGGCCAACAAGGCAGAGTTCATCCCAGCCTATGCTTCCCTCCAGTCCCTCGACTTCTTGGCACTGACGGAAACATGGATTACCACAGATAACACTGCTACTCCTACTGCTCTCTCCTCGTCTGCCCACGTGTTCTCGCACACCCCGAGAGCTTCTGGTCAGCGGGGTGGTGGCACTGGGATCCTCATCTCTCCCAAGTGGACATTCTCTCTTTCTCCCCTGACCCATCTGTCTATCGCCTCCTTTGAATTCCATGCTGTCACAGTTACCAGCCCTTTCAAGCTTAACATCCTTATCATTTATCGCCCTCCAGGTTCCCTTGGAGAGTTCATCAATGAGCTTGACGCCTTGATAAGTTCCTTTCCTGAGGATGGCTCACCTCTCACAGTTCTGGGTGACTTTAACCTCCCCACGTCTACCTTTGACTCATTCCTCTCTGCCTCCTTCTTTCCACTCCTCTCCTCTTTTGACCTCACCCTCTCACCTTCCCCCCCTACTCACAAGGCAGGCAATACGCTTGACCTCATCTTTACTAGATGCTGTTCTTCCACTAATCTCATTGCAACTCCCCTCCAAGTCTCCGACCACTACCTTGTATCCTTTTCCCTCTCGCTCTCATCCAACACTTCCCACTCTGCCCCTACTCGGATGGTATCGCGCCGTCCCAACCTTCGCTCTCTCTCCCCCGCTACTCTCTCCTCTTCCATCCTATCATCTCTTCCCTCTGCTCAAACCTTCTCCAACCTATCTCCTGATTCTGCCTCCTCAACCCTCCTCTCCTCCCTTTCTGCATCCTTTGACTCTCTATGTCCCCTATCCTCCAGGCCGGCTCGGTCCTCCCCTCCTGCTCCGTGGCTCGACGACTCATTGCGAGCTCACAGAACAGGGCTCCGGGCAGCCGAGCGGAAATGGAGGAGAACTCGCCTCCCTGCGGACCTGGCATCCTTTCACTCCCTCCTCTCTACATTTTCCTCTTCTGTCTCTGCTGCTAAAGCCACTTTCTACCACTCTAAATTCCAAGCATCTGCCTCTAACCCTAGGAAGCTCTTTGCCACCTTCTCCTCCCTCCTGAATCCTCCTCCCCCTCCCCCCCCTCCTCCCTCTCTGCGGATGACTTCGTCAACCATTTTGAAAAGAAGGTCGACGACATCCGATCCTCGTTTGCTAAGTCAAACGACACCGCTGGTTCTGCTCACACTGCCCTACCCTGTGCTTTGACCTCTTTCTCCCCTCTCTCTCCAGATGAAATCTCGCGTCTTGTGACGGCCGGCCGCCCAACAACCTGCCCGCTTGACCCTATCCCCTCCTCTCTTCTCCAGACCATTTCCGGAGACCTTCTCCCTTACCTCACCTCGCTCATCAACTCATCCTTGACCGCTGGCTACGTCCCTTCCGTCTTCAAGAGAGCGAGAGTTGCACCCCTTCTGAAAAAACCTACACTCGATCCCTCCGATGTCAACAACTACAGACCAGTATCCCTTCTTTCTTTTCTCTCCAAAACTCTTGAACGTGCCGTCCTTGGCCAGCTCTCCTAATATCTCTCTCAGAATGACCTTCTTGATCCAAATCAGTCAGGTTTCAAGACTAGTCATTCAACTGAGACTGCTCTTCTCTGTGTCACGGAGGCGCTCCGCACTGCTAAAGCTAACTCTCTCTCCTCTGCTCTCATCCTTCTAGACCTATCGGCTGCCTTTGATACTGTGAACCATCAGATCCTCCTCTCCACCCTCTCCGAGTTGGGCATCTCCGGCGCGGCCCACGCTTGGATTGCGTCCTACCTGACAGGTCGCTCCTACCAGGTGGCGTGGCGAGAATCTGTCTCCGCACCGCGTGCTCTCACCACTGGTGTCCCCCAGGGCTCTGTTCTAGGCCCTCTCCTATTCTCGCTATACACCAAGTCACTTGGCTCTGTCATATCCTCACATGGTCTCTCCTATCATTGCTATGCAGACGACACACAATTAATCTTCTCCTTTCCCCCTTCTGATAACCAGGTGGCGAATCGCATCTCTGCATGTCTGGCAGACATATCAGTGTGGATGACGGATCACCACCTCAAGCTGAACCTCGGCAAGACGGAGCTGCTCTTCCTCCCGGGGAAGGACTGCCCGTTCCATGATCTCGCCATCACGGTTGACAACTCCATTGTGTCCTCCTCCCAGAGCGCTAAGAACCTTGGCGTGATCCTGGACAACACCCTGTCGTTCTCAACTAACATCAAGGCGGTGGCCCGTTCCTGTAGGTTCATGCTCTACAACATTCGCAGAGTACGACCCTGCCTCACACAGGAAGCGGCGCAGGTCCTAATTCAGGCACTTGTCATCTCCCGTCTGAATTACTGCAACTCGCTGTTGGCTGGGCTCCCTGCCTGTGCCATTAAACCCCTACAACTCATCCAGAACGCCGCAGCCCGTCTGGTGTTCAACCTTCCCAAGTTCTCTCACGTCACCCCGCTCCTCCGCTCTCTCCACTGGCTTCCAGTTGAAGCTCGCATCCGCTACAAGACCATGGTGCTTGCCTACGGAGCTGTGAGGGGAACGGCACCTCCGTACCTTCAGGCTCTGATCAGGCCCTACACCCAAACAAGGGCACTGCGTTCATCCACCTCTGGCCTGCTCGCCTCCCTACCTCTGAGGAAGTACAGTTCCCGCTCAGCCCAGTCAAAACTGTTTGCTGCTCTGGCACCCCAATGGTGGAACAAACTCCCTCACGACGCCAGGTCAGCGGAGTCAATCACCACCTTCCGGAGACACCTGAAACCCCACCTCTTTAAGGAATACCTAGGATAGGATAAAGTAATCCTTCTAACCCCCCCCCCCCCTCAAAAGATTTAGATGCACTATTGTAAAGTGGTTGTTCCACTGGATATCATAAGGTGAATGCACCAATTTGTAAGTCGCTCTGGATAAGAGCGTCTGCTAAATGACTTAAATGTAAATGTAAATGAATAGCCTTCATTTCTCAGAACAAGAATAGACTGACGAGTTTCAGAAGAAAGTTCTTTGTTTCTGGCCATTTTGAGCCTGTAATCAAACCCACAATTGCTGATGCTCCAGATACTCAACTAGTCTAAAGAAGGCCAGTTTTATTGCTTATTTAATCAGGACAACAGTTTTCAGCTGTGCTAACATAATTGCAAAAGGGTTTTCTTGTCACGACTTCCACTGAAGTCGGTCCCTCTCCTTGTTCGGGCGATGTTCGGCGGTCGACGTCACCGGTCTTCTAGCCATCGCCGATCCACCTTTCATTTTCAATTTGTTTTGTCTTGTCTTCACACACACCTGGTTTCAATTACATCAATTACATGTTGTGTATTTAACCCTCTGTTCCCCCTATGTCCTTGTCCGGTATTGTAAGTGCTTGTGCACGTTATGTCTGGTGTGCTTCGGGTTTTGTACCCATTCATTGATTGTTCTGTTTTCCGGTGGGTTTTTATTATTAAACTGCGCCGTTGGAAACACAGTTTTTGCTCTCCTGCGTCTGACTTCTCTGCCGCCAGTACGCACCCCTTTCATTTCTAATGATCAATTAGCCTTTTAAAATTTAAATTCTAAACTTGGATTAGCTAACACAACGTGCCATTGGAACACAAGAGTGATGGTTGCTGATAATGGGCTGTCGTGTCTTTGGCATCATTAAAAGTGAAGACTGTTATTTTATCAAATCAATTCTCTGTAATTATTATTATGTGATTAAACTAATCATGTAAATGTATTTAACTAGGATGTCGGGGCACCATGGAAAATCTTCAGATTACAAAGTTATAATTTTAAATTCTTCTATGAATTAATTATTCTTTACCTCACGTCAGTCTCATTCCAAACGCCGTAAATTGTTGGTTATCTGCACGAACCCAGCCTTCACTATAAATCATCCATCCACCAATTGGCTTAATCCTTTATTTACTAACTAAATAATCACAGAAATGCATAAACAAACAAACAGTACATATTGGTTACAAGGATAGGGAAGATTCCCTAGTGGGATAAACCGATATGATGGCTTGGTGGACAAAGGGAAGTGGGTGTGGACTGAGAGAGAGCGGGAAAGAAAAAAGGGATCACCACACACAGTTGATAATTATATTAATTGAAATGCTAATCCTTTGCACATGAACGCTCATTCATTCGGGAATAACTGTAGTCAATATATGGTTAGGAATTCAATAACTATTCGCAATCAGAGCTCACACTGTGGGTTTGCTTAGTCTTGGTACTCAAACCTGTGCCACCTCAGCTTACACCAAGGTATGCGTGGTCTGAAAAGGATTTCCTCAGGAGGGGATTTTATTCGTAACAGTAGAAAAGGGCTCTTCCATGATGCCAGATCATGTCTGTGCTCACGGGGGAGAGCCAATGACTTAGTTAAACTTTAAAGGGAATACAACTCTCTCACATTAAAGGTTTAACATCACATAATTTCACAAATAGTTTAATCTTTACTCATTAATTTTATACAATAATTAGATGCAAATCTCATAACTTAGGAACCTGTATAAACAGAGTTAGGGTAATGTGACTGTATTGTCTTTCATGAGATCACAAACATGAAACAAAACGGACAGTTCTCAAATTATGTGATGTAGTAGAAGGTCCTTTGTTCTACTGTGAAACTCTCTCTCTCTCCATACTGCGTGGCCAGGCGGAGAGAGTCTCCACCAGGAATTTACAACCTGAGATAACAGAACCTGGATGTAGGAGAGAGTGAGAGAGGGGGAAGCCACGATCTATACCCAGAAAGGGCCACGTCGTGACAGGGCCTCTGTACGCCTAAGTAGATATTCCATAATAAATCAGTTTCCAGGTACAATAGTCATTTACCACATTAACAATGTCTACACTGTATTTTTGAATAATTTCATGTTATTTTAATGGACAAAAAAATAGCTTTTCTTTCAAAAACAAGGACATTTCTAAGTGACCCCAAAACTTTTGAACGGAAGTGTACATAGCCTACCATTGTACCATATAACTAATGCAAATTCAGTAGAACACAGCACATTACATCCATTGTTTTATTCTGTTATCCTATCAGCTACATTCTGTAATTATTGTCACAATGGGTTGAACATCATCATATAACACCATACAACAAAGACCACCATGCAGTCCACTCTACTATACACAGGTCAATGCTATGCGCGCACACACACACGGGGAGTCATTACAGCTTCCATTAAAGGAGCGTCATCATAACAGGAAATGTTAGATTACAGTTTTGTCCGGCGAATTGGAGTGACATGTGATTGTGAAAACATGTACCCAGATATTACACAGGGATAGGAACATGGAGGAGGCTATTGCTGCCTCATGAACTGTTTCAGTTCCACATAGACAATAGACATGAACTGTCGTATAGCTTCATTGGTGCTATGATGGCCTAAGCCAATACTACAGAACATTATGGCCTTGCCTTCTTGTTCTCTATTTTGTTTTAGTCTTGCAGAAAGCATGGCCTGGCTACTCAGAATTCCCAGAGTGCCACTTGAGCGTTTAGCAGTAACGTAACAGCTTGAGGGGGAAGGGGGAGGGGTAGAGGGCGGGGGGGACTCGACCAATCTGGCGGGAGAGGCCAGCCCAGTCGAGCTGATCCAATTTAAATATGCAAATGTTATCAAAGGGATGCATTGTGGTTAAAGAACAGGAACAGGGAGACAATGAGGGAGAACAACAAAAAGAGCAGCGCGACACCTCGCCTAATGTAATTAACTATTGACTATTGTTTCACTCCAGAAATCAATTAAAGCATTTAGAGGAAGAGGGAAGGGAAAGGGGGATACCTAGTCAGTTGGACAACTGAATGCATTCAACTGAAATGTGTCTTCCACATGTAACCCAACCCGTCTGAATCAGAGGTGCTGCCTTAGTCGACATCCACGTCTTCTGCGCCCGGGGAACAGTGCCTTGCTCAGGGGCAGAATAACAGATTTTTACCTTGTCAGAGGAGAATATAAATGGAGTGATCTAAATTGTCAAGCCTTCAGAAGGGTTCACAGATCATCACATTAAAACATGGCACAAACACATTCACTATCAAGTCGGTGACTTGTTCATATATTAAGATCATAAGACCAATGACAGCATTAATGACTTGGAGCACCAGGACAAAGTCTGAGAGACTTGACTGTATTATACTGAGACTTGACCCATTTATTTCTCCAGAGTGTCTGTGTATATAGACACATAAAAAAACAGGTAGCACACAGGCTTATAGATTGAGGTATTGTATCTAAGGAAGCAGAAGGAGCCTATTTTAGCCCTTTTCTTCAGAAGTCTGGTAATACCACTGCACTAAGAAATGCATAGATATGAGCAGCATGACACAGATATGTGCAGCAACAACGGAGTGAAAATTCTAATTTGCGGTGTGAAAAGCAATTGGGGCATCTGTTATTTAAGGTGTGTGTGTGTGTGTGTGTGTGTGTGTGTGTGTGTGTGTGTGTGTGTGTGTGTGTGTGTGTGTGTGTGTGTGTATGTGTGTAGGGGGGTGGATGGGTGTATTGTGTGTGTGAGGGTTGTTGTGACCCCTTCCCAATCAGAAACAAAGAGACTGAACACTAATCCAAGCAGCTCATATCCGTCAAGGCAAATCAACCCTGAAATGAGTTCACTCAGGCGGAATCCCAGGACCTGTGTGTGTGTACATGCATGTGCATAAGTGTGTACGTGCACGTGCGGGTGTTTGTGTGACTACGGACCCTCAGCCCAACCAATGGTCCCATTGTCTTCTGCTTCATTGGTTTAGAGCGCTTACCAGATTGGGGGAACAAAGCGACCAAAGCACCCTGCTTTTAGCGCACGCACGCACGCACGCACGCACGCACGCACGCACGCACGCACGCACGCACGCACGCACGCACGCACGCACGCACGCACGCACCCACCCACGCACGCACGCACGCACGCACGCACGCACGCACGCACGCACGCACGCACGCACGCACGCACACACACACACACACCCCAGAAATGATTTAAAGCACCCCAAAGAGGATTTAAAGGGGTTAGGGCCAACCCCTGGAGATTCACGTAAACAACAAACAACAACGTAAACAGAGGTATATTCTGGGGGGTCAACATGTGATGCCTGACAAAGGTCTATGTGACCGAATAGGTAGGTTCCTTTGCATAATGTTAGAGCAATCTGTTCAACTGTTCACTGTTCAAATCGGTGAACAATCTGTTTCGTCAGCATGGCTCATAACTCCTTGCTTACACTGACAGTATTTGTCCATCCTTGTCATACAATTTTCTTCCAATTGTCATATTCTAACATAATTACCTGAGATGTGGTAGATAAACTCACAATGAATTTCCTGAAAACAGATAGATATGCAAATAGAGACGGTGGTGATGGAGGTCATTTGTTAACCATCTGAGAGAGACCCAACCAAATCATGAGAAAACAAAAAGATAAATAATTGACACATTGGAAAGAATGAACAAACTGAGCAAACTAGAATGCTATTTGGCCCTAAACAGAGAGTACACAGTGGCAGAATACCTGACCAGTGTGACCGCCCAAAAATAAAGGAAAGCTTTGACTATGTACAGACTCAGTGAGCATGGCCTTGCTATTGAGAGAGGCCGCCGTAGGCAGACGTGGCTTTCAAGAGAAGACAGGCTATGTGCACACTGCCCACAAAATGTGGTGGAAACTGAGCTGCACTTCCTAACCTCCTGCTAAATGTATGACCATATTAGAGACACATACAGTGCAATTGGGAAAGTAGTCAGACCCCTTGACTTATGTTACAGCGTTATTCTAAAATTGATTAAAATGTTTTTTTTCCTCATCAATCCACAAACAAAACCCCATAATGACAAAGAATTTTTAAAAATGTTTTTGCAAATGTATTAAAAATAAAAAACTGAAATATCACATTTACATTAGTATTCAGACCCTTTACTTAGTACTTTGTTGAAGCACCTTTGGCAGCGATTACAGCCTCGATTCGTCTTGGGTATGACGCTGCAAGCATGGCACACCTGTATTTAGGGAGTTTCTCACATTCTTCTCTGCAGATCCAAACTAGCTCTGTCAGGTTGGATGGGGAGTGTCGCTGCACAGCTATTTTCAGGTCTCTTCAGAGATGTTCGATCGAGAAATTGCCAAGTCCGGGCTCTGGCTGGGCCACCCAAGGACATTCAGAGACTTGTTCCAAAGTCACTCCTGCGTTGTCTTGGCTGTATGCTTAGGGTCGTTGTCCTGTTGGAAGGTGAACTGTTGCCCCAGTCTGAGGTCCTGAGCGCTCTGGAGCATGTTTTCATCAAGGATCTCTCTGTACTTTGCTCCGTACATCTTTCCCTCGATCCTGACTAGTCTCCCAGTCCCTGCTGCTGAAAAACATCCCCACAGCTTGATGCTGCCACCACCTTGCTTCACCGTAGGGATGGTGCCAGGTTTTCTCCAGACGTGACGCTCGGCATTCAGGCCAAATCTTGGTTTTATCAGACCAGAGAATGTGGTTTCTCATGGTCTGAGTCCTTTAGGTGCCTTTTGGAAAACTCCAAGCGGGTTGTCATGCGCCTTAAAAAAAAATAACATAATTTAATACGTTTTAGAAAAAGGCTGTAACAACAAAATATGGAAAAGTGAAAGGGGTCTGAATACTTTCCGAATGCACTGTATTTCCCTCAGATTACACAGACCCACAAAGAATTCGAAAACAAATCAGATTTTGATAAACTCCCATATCTATTGGTTTAAATTCCACAGATTTGTGAACTGTTGCCATAATAAAAGGGCAACAAGTGAAGAACAAACACCATTGTAAATACAACCCCATATTTCAGTTTATTTTTTCCCCCTTTTGTACTTTAACTATTTGCACATCGTTACAACACAGTATATAGATATAATATGACATTTGAAATGTCTCTATTCCCTTGGATCTTTTGTGAGTGTAATGTTTACTGTTTACTATTTCACTTGCTTTGGCAATGTAAACATGTTTCCCATGCCAATAGAGACCATTTGAATTGAATTGAGAGAGAGAAAGAGAGAGGTGGTTTTGGATTTGTCCATTTCATGCCAATTTGAATATGAATTTGAGAGAGGAGTTGGAGGGCAGAGAGATTCTAACCTCCCCCCCATTTGGCCTGTGTATCCCTCAGAACAAGAAACTGCTAAACCCCATGTGACTGTCAGCCTCTGTGTTCAATAGATTCCTGCTGTAATGACCTTGTCTACATGATGTAGTGTGGTAGCAGGAAGATCTTTCTAAGATCTTGGAGACAGAAGACAGGTGTCTGCAGGCAGGGCCCAGGGAACATGTGTGTGTCAGGTGCACTCCACTGGTCCTGAAGCACTCAGGCTGTGCTGTCAGAGTGAGAGGATGAGCTCTAGCTGGGGTTAGACCACAACATCTGTTCCAGCTGCTATACAAAGCCTGATCTGAGGTGCAGATATCCCTCAGAAGGCAGGCAGAGCTACACTCTTAGAGAAAAAGGTGCTATCAAGAACCTAAAAGGTTTCTTCAGCTGTCCCTTTAAAGAACCATTTTGGGTTCCAGGTAGAACCCTTCTGGTTCCAGGTAGAACCTGGAACCAAAAAGAGTTTGCCTATGGGGACAATTTTTTCTCATTTCAAACACCTTGGTTGCATACACAGCAACTGTCTGTTGAATAAATGGCCACCTAGACATTCTCATCTCAGAGACTTCTCTGTTTCCTCCAGTGGAAATGCTCTGAGTGGTATGTATAGTCCATGTCCTGTAGAGCATGTCTAACCTGTAGAGGTGAGACTGGTGAAATCTCCTTCCTGATTACTTCTTGACAAATTTGGCATGACGGGGGCAGCCACCCGCCCGCCGGTGACAGTGACACCAAACGATGCCTGGGAAACCACACCAAGAGGTTTGCGTGACACAGCTCGGAACATCTAACACACACACAAACACAAAAGGACAAGCTTGCATGACACTGATCGGCGCGTGCTCTGAATGTCCAACTCAATGACACATTCAGAATTGTTCCTGCTTTTACATAAGAGATGGAGTCCTTCACACACACAATGGAGCACATCACTGTCTGTGGCAATACTGTATGGGCAGCCAGCCATGGCTTTCGTCTTACTGTCTACTATCTCAGTGTGTGTGTGTGTGTGTGTGTGTGTGTGTGTGTGTGTGTGTGTGTGTGTGTGTGTGTGTGTGTGTGTGTGTGTGTGTGTGTGTGTGTGTGTGTGTGTGTGTGTGTGTGTGTGTGTGTGAGAGAGAGAGAGAGAGAGAGAGAGAGAGAGAGAGAGAGAGAGAGAGAGAGAGAGAGAGAGAGAGAGAGAGAGAGAGAGAGAGAGAGAGAGAGAGAGATGGGAGAATTAGAGGGAGTGTGTGTGAATGCTTTTGCACTTGGGTGCGTGTACCTGAAAGTAGTATAGGTAGCTGAGGACTAAATCCCCCCGGATGGCGCCGAAGGAGATGGCTGCCGCTTTACGATCCGGTAACCAATTGTGCCATTGTGTGTGGTTTTTTGCGTTATTTGTAACTTATTTTGTACATAATGTTTCTGCCACCGTGTCTTATACCCGAAAAGAGCTTCTAGATATCAGGACAGCGATAACTCACCCGGTACTGGAGGAATACTTTTTCTTTAACAAGTCGGACGGGAAGGATTTCCTTCAGACGCCCGACGAGGCCCTCATCCCCGTCATTCGCAGAAGAAACTCAACACCCTGCGTCATCACATTCTAAATCAACGCAAATCACGTATCATACAGCACATCCACACCCAATGTGAATGCACAGCTCCCCTCTCTCATTCCCCTTATCTCAGCACATGCTGCTTTTGATTGATTGATTTCTAATTGCACAAACAGGGCCCAACCTATCCCCCCCTCCCCCCCATCCGGTCCGACGGTCGGTTTTCAATTCCCAGTGGAATTTAGGGGGAGATGGGCGTAGATTCACACACACAGAGAGAGACAGACACACACACACACACAATTTCGGGATAAGATGCTGACTCGACAGCTGTCACAGCCACTTTACCCTGGACAGACAAGATCCACCGATTGATTTCTGATACAACTCTGCTTGGCAGCCTGGGGCAAGGAGGGGAGGGGTTAAGGAAACAGACAACAGAAATAGTAAGTGTTCTTTACTGATGTACTGTTGACCAGCAAAGTGGCTATAAGTCATACTGGTTGCAGGTTTGTGGAAACGCTCTCCGTAGGTTGATAATGAAATGGGGTTATTTGTTGCATTAGTGGTCTTACTAGTAGTGGTGGGGGAAAAAGTCAATACAGTCACATATTGTGATGTTTGTACGATAATTGTTTTGGCAAGGTAGCGTTAGCTAGCGCAAGCTCCAAAATCGGTATTTTTCATATATAGCTTCTTCTCCATCTTCATTTTAAATAGTGAGCCAACATGTTTTTTATTTCCATGACTGATCAAAACAAATTTTCTCATGCTTTCTCTTGTCCCTCTGCAGCAGACATTTAGTGAGCAATATGTTTGAAACATCAAATCGCAATAAAAATCACAGTATCGAATCTTAATACATATGGAAATCGGGAGAATGGGGAGAATCTCGATCCATATCGTAAAAGGCACCTACGTTTCGTGATAATATCGTACCATGGGGTCCCTGGCATTTCCCAGACCTAGTTACTAGGTGTGTTAATGAATGTGAGTTCACACCTTTAATTAACAGGTAAGGGTTGTCATTCACAAGAATGAGCTGGTGCCGTGTATTATCACCAATCATACTAGGCCTACAATTGTTTTATGTGTGTCAAAAAGGATTTCTGCCGAAGAAAAGCTTTCCTTGTCACTTTGGTTGATATTCAGTCACGTCGAGGGAAACTTTCTGTCGGTTTTCTGGCAGTTCTGTCTACAAAGCAACATGTCTGCTGAGTATAAATAAGATCAGGAACAGAGAGATGCTGATGAAGACAATTGGGGGAAACAAGGATATTTTACAAGTAAAAAAATAAACATTCAGCGCAGTTTTCATTAGATGTATTTTGGAAATGCCATACCGCAAAAAACATGAACCGCATTCCCATGTGCCAAAAAGAAAAAAAAAGAATGGCGGATGAAATGTGATTAATAATGTTTGTACTGGTGAGATCAAGAGAAGCTGTGACACATCAAAGTGTGCTCATCAATATATTCAGTATGTGGAATCCTTTCTAAAAGATGGTTCTTCCTGTAGCTGATGGAGGATCAAGCTTATTTCAGACTTTGGAGACCAAAGTGACAGAAGTAAAAAAGTCCCTTCCTTTAATTATGGCTAGAAAGATAACGAGGGAGGAAAGATGGGATGAACAAACGAGAGAATGAGAGAAGCGCATGGAGAAGGCATTTTTTCATCTTCCTTAGTGTTTCCATTTCCCTCCCTTTTCCCCCTCCCCCAACATGTGCCCCCACACCGCAACCACCGCGACCCCCGGAATCTTCAGCCCAGCACTCCAAGCCAATGAGTGCTCTAAGTTCCACATTTCTTCCCGGAGACAGGGGAACCTCTAGGTCGGCTACATAGCAACCCCTTCCTCGTTCTGTTCTGCCAGTCACGCAGCTTAACACCAATCAAATGCTGCTACCCCGGTGCATTCCGCATCACAGATCTCCCATTTGGCAAAGCGCACAATATGGGGCTTTTCAAGTTTTGGTTAGTTACTACCGACAGGCATGACGACTGCCTGAGCCTGGTGAAAGACAGGCAAAGCAAGCCATGCTCACTTACAGCACAGACAGATAAATAATGGGAATTATGTTTGTTACATTCCGGTGTATGATTCTGAGCGTTGTTCTTGTCTTTGATTGTGATTGGGAATGTTAGCTCCTTGTGGTTCCTTTTGAGACATGGATACTGAGCCTTGAAAGTCCGCTCAAGGACTCTTCTGATCAATACCGTTCAGCTCATCGTTGGCTCGTATTATATCTCTGCCTGCTATGGCACACGCACACCCACACCCACACCACACAGGTCTTACTTGACCTGCTTTGGGACATAAAGGAAACACAAGTGGCTGTAGATGAGGTGCAATCAGCTCAACATCATTCAGTATCAACAGAACAATATACCATCTGCGTGGAAAGGAGATTCCATTTCATTTTATTTCTAGCTTTCATTCAATTCATCCTCTGTTGAGGGGAAAATCATCTCCTGATGGAAATTATGTGAGCTGAGGGGTTTAGATTAGGTTGTGAATTCATAATAGATACTGTATTTCAGATATCTATTGGGAGAAGTTTAAAAGCCACAACAATGACATTAATAAAGATAGTGAAACACAACAAAGCCATTTGTCGCTGCAGGGCTGTAACGTACCGTACATCATTAAAGTTAATAAGACTGCGTCCCAAATGGCACCCTATTCCCCTTTCTATACCCTTTCTATTCCTCCTTTCCTTTACACTATAAAATGAAAGGGAATAGGATGCCATGTGGGATGCAGCCTAAGGGATGTCTCTGAACAGATGGGCCACAATATCAGCTGCTACAATATGTTGTTTTAAAATTTCCTTTCACAGCAACAGCCTAGAAGGCTATAATCAGGTCAGGGAAAGGTGAGAACAGCAGTACCTCCTCTTTCAGATCAACTCAACCACAAGCCCATGATACAGAAGTAAAGAGAGAAATATGCCAACTCATTTGAAACCAGATCCCCTGACAAGTAGGTGAGCAAAATTGTTTGTGTCTCTCTTCCGTTGCGTACCCTTTCCATTTCTTTGATCTGAGCAACATGATAAGGTGAAATTCATTAGATCCTAGCCGCATTCGAAGGCAAAAGGAAGCAGCTATCTCTAGGAGTGTTGCCGCACACCGCCTCTCTCAGGCAGGGCTTACCGTACCGTACTGTACGCCTCCCGATTCCCGCCTAGAAATTACCTCTCAATCTTCACCAAGAGGAGTCTGGGTAATGGAAGTGTTCCACCAGCTGAAGGAACACAGCAGGGTTAATAGGAGCCACTTGTTTCAGCATGGTGACACAAACACAAACACACACACACACACAGACACCACACACACAGGTAATTGATGTCCACAGGCGCCCAGCCTGCCTGTTGGATCGGAAACGTTGATCTCTTAACCAGCTCAGCTCACCGTGACAATCAGAGACATCTACTGCTGAGCTACAGAAGGGACATGAACAAGGAAAGAAAAGACAGATGTTTCAGAGGGAAGGAAAGAAAAGAAGGGATGAAAGGAGAGGTGTTAAAGAGGGGGGAGATTGTGTTCAAGAGCTGGGGCTTGATAGAGAGATAAAGAAGAAAAACTCATGGTAACACTTTAAAGCCAACAAGTATGAAGCTTTATTACAGCTTAAAAGCATGAATGAACCTTTACGAAGCGTTCCTGTGAGTACAAGAAATGTAGGGAATCATGTCCTGAAAAGACAGAGGAAACAGATAGGCTGTGCAGACACACACACAAATAGACACAATATACAGGGACATAAGGATTAGATGCACTGTAGACAGAGAACTGTAGAAAGGTGCAGAACATCTTGCCTACACACACTGTGACATTAGGGAAACATGACACAGGGACAGTGATTGGAGCAACAGGATGTACTGTCAGCAGAGGAAGGTATACACAACAAGCTAAGAGTGAGGAGGCCTGTGATCTGCGATTAAGGGATAATCTGCCATCCGGCCATTTTAAGACACACACCTGCAGGGACTGGCGTGGCTGGCGTGAGCAAAACCAATTACACAGACACAGTGATAAATGTGGTGGGACACACGCACACATGCACACGCACGCACACACAACAGACAGGTCGTAATAGTTTACACACACACAATTTAGGTCATATGATTTCTCAAAATGGTCACAAGACCACAAGCATAAATCTCCAGGGTGTACTTTTACAGACAAATCTGACATCAGAGGTCTGCATCAAACAGCTTAAAAAAACAAATACATTGTTGGAATAAAAACATGTATTTTTTGTGAATATAATATTTAAAGGGTCTAGTTAACCTGTCTAGCCCCGGGGTTCCGCTCAGTCTTCAAAATTCAAAAAATATTTATTAGAAATATTTAACTTTCACACATTAACAAGTCCAATACAGCAAATGAAAGATAAACATCTTGTGAATCCAGTCAACATGTCCGATTTTTAAAATGTTTTACAGCGAAAACACCACGTATATTTATGTTAGCTCACCACCAAATACAAAAAAGCACAGACATTTCTTTCACAGCACAGGTAGCTTGCACAAAACCAACCAAACTAACCAAGAACCAACCAAACTAACCAAGAAACAACTTCATCAGATGACAGTCTTATAACATGTTATACAATAAATCTATGTTTTGTTCGAAAAATGTGCATATTTGAGGTATAAATCATAGTTTTACATTGCAGCTACCATCACAGCTACCATCACAAATAGCACCGAAGCAGCCAGAGTAATTATAGAGACCAACGTGAAATACCTAAATACTCATCATAAAACATTTCTGAAAAATACATGGTGTACAGCAAATGAAAGACAAACATCTTGTGAATCCAGCCAATATTTCAGATTTTCTAAGTGTTTTACAGCGAAAACACAATATAGCATTATATTAGCTTACTACAATAGCCAACCACACAACAGCATTGATTCAAGGCAACAGTAGCGATAGCGACAAAACCAGCAAAAGATATTAATTATTTCACTAACCTTCATAAACTTCATCAGATGACAGTCCTATAACATCATATTACACAATACATATATGGTTTGTTCGAAAATGTGCATATTTAGAGCTGAAATCCGTGGTTATACATTGTGAAAACGTAGCAACTATTTTTCAGAATCTCCGGATATATTTCTGACACTCACCTATTCTGACCAAATAACTAATCATAAACGTTACAAAAAAATACATGTTGTACAGGAAATGATAGATACACTAGTTCTTAATGCAATCGCCGTGTTAGAATTCAAAAAATAACTTTAGTACGACATATAGCGAGAGAGCGCCCAAAATCTGGGCGGAAACTAATAGTAAACATTTTCGACAGAAATACGAAATAACATCATAAATGGGTCCTACTTTTGTTGAGCTTCCATCAGAATCTTGTACAAGGGGTCCTTTGTCCAGAATAATCGTTGTTTGGATTTAGAATGTCCTCTTCGTCTGTTGATTTAGCAACCAAAACTTGCCAAGTGGCGCGAAGCTGTCCATCGTCACCAAACGCAGAGAACGGAACACGCCAAAACTCCCGAAAAAAATTCAATAATCTGATAAAACTATATTGAAAAAACATACTTTACGATGATATTATCACATTTATCAAATAAAATCAAAGCCGGAGATATTAGCCGTCTATAAGGAAAGCTTTTCAGAAGCCAAAGCTGATGTCCTTCCCGCGTCTTCCTGAACAAAGGAAATTGGGGTCATGTCATTCCAAGACCTCTCTTTTGACCATAGATATAGCTAGACTCCCCATTTCACCTCTCACTATTGACATCTAGTGGAAGGCGTATGAAGTGCATGTATAGTCATAAATTTCAAGCAAATTGATAGGGAGGCCCTGGAACAGAGCCTCGATTTCAGATTTTTCACTTTCTGACAGGAAGTTTGCTGCAAAATGAGTTCTGTTTTACTCACAGATATAATTCAAACGGTTTTAGAAACTTGAGAGTGTTTTCTATCCAATAGTAATAATAATATGCATATTGTACGAGCAAGAATAGAGTACGAGGCCGTTTAAATTGGGCACGATTTTTCCCCAAAGTGAAAATAGCGCCCTCTATCCTCAACAGGTTAACATACAGTATGTGCCTTCATTTTCAATACATTGAATCCATGTTGCTGACGGTATATGACAATACAGTGGCCCTAATTTATTATATACAGTATATAGCAGATTCATTCTTTTTTCATTAGATTGAAGTTGAGTTGGGTTATGGATATGCTTGATCAAATTGATATTACAGATGATTTTACCATTATCCATTCACTTTTACATATGTTTAGATTCGTGATGAGCGGGATTAGATGCTTTTGGGAATAGGCAAAAAGGAGGCAAAAAGGACAATGTCGGAGTTGAACTAAATAACAGAAAAGCTGCGAAAGGGAGAGTTGTGGCATGCGTACTCCCGCTCTCTCGCTCCGGTGCTCGACATCTCTACGAACCACCGGTCCTGGCAACCGACATTACACACACCTGGCAACCATCATCACACACACCTGACAACCATCATTACGCACACCTGACAACCATCATTACGCACACCTGGCAACCATCATTACGCACACCTGGCAACCATCATTACGCACACCTGCTCCCCATCGTTATTCACACCTGGACTTCATCATCACCTTTATTAGTCTCCCTTATTCAGCCCTCAGTAGCCTCAGTCTTCAGACAGTATTGGTTTTGTTTTCATGTCCAGTATGCTTCTCTTGTTTTGTATATCGCCATGGTCCTTGTTATTAAACTCACCAACTGCACTTGCTTCCTGACTCTCTGTGTCTACATTACAGAATACTGCCTCAACAAATGGAAGCAGCAGGAAATGAAGACATCTTCCAGAAGGTCAGCGAACAAGGACGGACACCTAATCCGCCAACACCACGGCCAACTGATGCAAAAGGGTACGGCTATGGATGAGGTCCTCCGCGTTCTCCAACGCCTCTACATCACCCGAGGGGCATCACCTCCAACTAGCAGAGGACCCTCTACAACGAGTCGTCCAAGATAGCCAGTCTCCCAGCCCATCCAGCAGTCGGCCCAGGTCAGCGATGCCCAATTGTCCCTACCGGACAAATATGACGAGACTCCATCTAAATGCCAGGGATTCCTACTCCAGTGCTCCCTCTATTTCGACCATCAAACGGGAGCCCCTACCACTAAGAGGTCCAAGGTTACCACGGTAATTTCCCTGCTGACCGGACAGGCGTTGGAGTGTGTCAGGGCCGTCTCGTAAAGAGAAAGAGCTGGGTTCCTATGAGAGGTCCATGGCTCTGTTCAGGGTTGTCTTTGATCATCCACTGAGAGGGAGGTGAGAGCCTACCTCAACTCTGGCAGGGTGCCTAGACCGCTGCAGAGTACGCCCTGACCACTGCGGAGTACGTCCTCACCTTCTGGAACATGGCAGCCTCTAGCGGATGGAATGAGACGGCGCTCCGCACCCTATTCAGAAGAGGTCTGTGCGAAGAGGTCCAGATGGTGCTGGCGTGTCGAGACGATGACCTCTCCTTGGACGCACTCATAGCAATGGCCATCCGTCTGGATAACCTTCTTCGGGAGTGTCGGCACCTCCATCGCCTCTCGCCCTCCTCCTTTGGCCGTCCTGAGACAAAGCCTGAACCCATGGAGGGAGGGTTCACATACCTCCCCGCGGCAGAGCGACACCGCCGGAGACAGCTGGAGCTCTGTCCCTATTGAGGTCAGGAGGGGCACCAGCTTCAACTGTGTCCGGTGCGTCCCAACCAGGGATCCACGAGGGCAGGTGATGATCACGGGGCCGTCCATCTCCCGGGGTAGGTGTGAGTATTCCATCATCACTTTCCACCAAACCCTTTCTGGTTTCAATTTCACTGGCTCTCTGTTCCTCATGTATTGTCTCTGCATCTCTAGTGGACTCCGGTGCCACAGGGAATTTCATTGACCGGGCCTTTGCGCTGTGGACCCTTACCTTAACCATTCCTATGCTTAAGAATTCACAGTTAATGCCTAAACTTAACCTTAAACACTTCGAAATGTGACTTTTGAGAAACATTATTGAACGTCTAATACTGATGTGAGACTGAGAGCTGGTAGTGTGAACCTGTTCCACATGGGTATTTGGGCTGAGATATGCAGGTGTAGATCTGGTTTATATTAGTATTGGGACTCAGTCAAAGGTGTAGACCTGGTTTGTAGGTGTACTGGAGCTGAGGTGCAGGGGTATACCGTGTTTACAGTTTATGGGTATCCAAGCTTTGGCACATTTAGACCTGGCTTAGTTGACTAATTGGATTCAAGCACAGCAGACTTTGAGGTATGTAAATTGGAGCTGAAGTGCAGGTGTAGACCTGGTATGTATAGATATTTGGGCTGAAATGCAGAAGTACACATATTTTTATGACAATTGGGGATGACATAGCAGTTTACCTGTTTAAAAAAGATCTATATTGGGTTAGACGTGCAGGTGTACACTTGGTTTGTATGAATGTTGAGGCTTGGGCACTGGGCTAGACCGGTTTTATATGAGAATGCCCATAGATTTACATTGTTAATATGAGTAATAAGGTGTAGGATACACAAGGCTCATACAGGTAATGGGTCTGGATTCAAATACTTTCTGGCACAAGTTTGTGGTAGGAAAAAGTAATTGGGGCTGGGGGACATATGTTATACCACTCTACTATTAGTTTATCTATGGTCAGAGGTCACAGGACTAAAATATGCAAACAACAGGGTTGGTGTGTGCAGCAAATAGTTGGGAATATAGGCCTAAGGAAAGTGGGTAACAGGGCTGAGGGAGGGGATTAGGTGTTTTGGCAAAGGAACTGGGGTCTATGAGTAACAAATAGGGTATTTAGGGCTAGGATATGAGTGCATCTGTACTTTATTGTATCACTATTAGGGTATTGGCATGTGGGTGTTTGGGTTAGGGCATGGGGGTAACAGGGCTGGGGTGTGTGGGTCACTGGGTTTAAGTGTGTGGGGCTGAGTTATATAGATATTGGGGCTGAGGAATAGAGGTAAATGTCTGTTCATTTTATTATAGGCAGAGCACTGTATGTTCCCATCGGTTGCAATTTTGACTGAGAATAAAATATGCTTTTTTACATACTTATATTTATAAAAGCAATATAGATTACATGTTCGGGTTACGAATGGCACAGTATTTGCATAGTGGCATGTCTGGGGAAAATGTGGGAATGAATGGGTTAACAGAGGTGGCTCAGTGCCTAGGCTTTAGCTCAGCATGCAAACACAGTCTTACGCAAGAGAAGCAGGTTCAAACCTACACATGTCACTGACTGCCGTGTTCTCTGTAGGGTTGTACTCAGCGTACTGCAAGTGCAAAGATTTGACTTGAAGACACTGAGAGGAGAACGGGACTTCAGAGAATGTAGCCACTCACCATGCAAGGAAATTGATTGCATTCAGTTTAATGGCGAGGAGAGAGTGCCCAAGACAAATTACGGTAATTACTTTGGGTCGAGATAGATATCAGCCATCTGATCAATTGAAATGTAAAATGAGGTCGTCCCGGTCAGAGGTGGGGGCTGATGCTAATTTGATTTACATCACATTTGGAACCCCAGAGTGGTTTTTGATAGGGCCACAATGACAGTTTACAGCTGCATTAGCCAACCACAACCTTTGGAGGGTAATGATTTTCTCAGTTCACCACCTGTGACGTCAATTCTACAGGGAATTGTGGGTAGTGGGGCGCTGGGTGGTTGGCTCATTTCCCATGTGACCCGTGGTGCTGATAGGAGAGACGGTGAACGGCCGCTCAATTATTAACACCACCTTATTCCCATGAGCCTTTGCAGGTCGTTCATTATCATCTATGTCACCCTCCTAATGTTAGGAACAAAATGATGACAACTGTCCTGTTTATGTAAAAAAATATATATATATGCCTGACCATATAATTCACAATAAATGCACTAGATGTGAAGTGTTGGGTTTAGTCTTCTGTTTAATTAACAATGTCATTAAATTATCCAAAACCATCAGCTAAAACTGAACAACTGCATTACATGTTCTCCCTCTGTTACAGTGTGGTATGAGGGATAATGTAAAAGGTAGGAGGGATAATGTAAAAGGTAGGAGGGATCATGTAAAAGGTATGAGGGATCATGTAAAAGGTATGAGGGATCATGTAAAAGGTAGGAGGGATCATGTAAAAGGTAGGAGGGATCATGTAAAAGGTATGAGGGATAATGTAAAAGGTAGGAGGGATCATGTAAAAGGTATGAGGGATCATGTAAAAGGTATGAGGGATCATGTAAAAGGTATGAGGGATCATGTAAAAGGTAGGAGGGATCATGTAAAAGGTATGAGGGATCATGTAAAAGGTCTGAGGGATCATGTAAAAGGTAGGAGGGATAATGTAAAAGGTATGAGGGATCATGTAAAAGGTAGGAGGGATCATGTAAAAGGTATGAGGGATCATGTAAAAGGTAGGAGGGATCATGTAAAAGGTATGAGGGATCATGTAAAAGGTCTGAGGGATCATGTAAAAGGTATGAGGGATCATGTAAAAGGTAGGAGGGATCATGTAAAAGGTAGGAGGGATCATGTAAAAGGTATGAGGGATCATGTAAAAGGTAGGAGGGATCATGTAAAAGGTATGAGGGATCATGTAAAAGGTATGAGGGATCATGTAAAAGATGATGACTTCTTTCTCTCTCTTTTACTCCTTTCTCTCTCTTTCTATATCTGGTCTAATAAGGTGGAAATAAAATCATATTCGGGCAATTTCACGGCAAGACAGTCCAAAAATATTTGTGGGTATCTCAGATTGTTCTAGGAATTTTCACAAACGATATTGTGATGAAGGATGTTTGACATGCCTTTTACATTAGCATCAAAAATATATATATTTTTAAATCATGACGAAAGTGTCCATTTTAGACCTATACAATACATGCCTCCTGTAAGACCCTATGATCTGTGAACCGTACATGATACAGACAACATATTGGTGTCATTATACTCCTAATAGTGTAGTGTGCACTAACATATGGCATATGTCTAGATAACTCCCTTTCTAATTTTGTACAAAATAAAATTGGGCCTAAAATGGCCACTTTCCACATGGATTTTCAAAAAAGAAATTGTGATACAAATACAAAAAGCATGTCAAACATCCTTCCTCCCAATGAAGTTTCTATGTGAGAATAGCCAGAACAATCTGAGACATATTTTCGTCTGTCCTGGTGTGGAATTGCCCATTCTTCCATTCTTATTCCCTTCAGTTTTTCAATTGTCCCTGTCAGGAGACAGAAAGCCCGTCTAAATTGAACGTGTTTAAGCACAGGGATTATTCAACCAGCCAAGATTGGATTGGGCAGCGCTCAATCATTTATTTCATTTTAATTTCAATTCCAAAAGTGAAAAATAAGCATTATCAGCATATCCTGATTCTCTGATTAGCACCATAATGTATGGATGATACGGTTATGAGAAGTGTCCTGAGAAGCCTTGATAACCCACAGTTTCAGTGTGATTTGGCTTAGGGCATAAATCCTTCTGAGACATTCAGAGAAATGTTTCTGATTTAATAGAGGGCAGAACGGGGAGTGAGAACCTACTCTTCACGGGGTTAATCTTCAAATATTTTACCCCAGGTTTTTCCGTTTTGATATTAATTCTCATAACAAATCAGAGGCCCTCATCACAAAAGCGATGCCGGAGCTATTTAATGGGCGTGTGTGTGTCTGTGTCTGCTTCTGTCTGTATCCTTTATGACCTTTGTTGATGAGAGAGATGACTGGAGTCTCGGTCTCTCTGGTGATGTCATTATGGCCTGCCGTACAATGGCATCCTGGTCTCTTCAGTCCTTCTATAACTACACTTCCCAAAGGAAGTAGACAACAAAAGGAATGGCTGTCACCCTCTGCCACCATGGTGACCATCTTATTCACAGCAGCATGGCACACGCACACACTCTGATGGAGCATGACAGACAGAGAGAGAAGGGCTGACAATCATTAACCTCTCCCAGCTGCTAATTACCACAACCACTATATACTTGTTATAGGAGGGTAGAAGAGGGGAAGTCAGACAAAGAAGAACTGAGCACTTGGGTAGTTAGCCCAACCTGAGCTCAAAAAGCACAGCTCACACACACAGAGAAAAACACATGTGTACACTATACACTCACACACAGAGACACAAACACATGTGTACACTATACACTCACACACAGAGACACAAACACATGTGTACACTATACACTCACACACAGAGACACAAACACATGTGTACACTATACACTCACACACAGAGACACAAACACACGGGCACACCTTCCTCTGTCTCTCTCCCCTCCCCCACCCCACTATAAGGAGGGCCATTGTGTCCCTCTCTTGTGAAGGTGAGAAAATATCTGCTGCTGTGTGCACTTTCAGGTCTGGTCCACCGTTCGCTCTCCAAGGTACTGATTATACCAACCTGCTCCGTCTTTATACAATCACTGCAGTTTATACAGGGAACAACAACATCATCATGTCCATTAGATCCTTCACAATCACTGTAGCACTTTATACAGGGAACAACATTGTTAACTCCATCTTCAGCCAATACACATTCACTATCATTTTGTAAGAGGCCTGTTTGTTATGTGCCTGAGGCCAATTTCATTGATGTGTTCATCAGTGGTAACGAATAGCACCCACCCTTCTCTGATTGGAACTCTACAGTCACTTCTCAGTGGAAATTGCATATATCACATCCTCCATGACATCATGATGACTTGTGGCCAAACAGAACATAGCTTTCATGTGTTGTGACCAAAGATGTAGAGATAATGAACTTATTATTATTATTACTACTATGCTAAATTGATGTCCTCTCTGCCTTGTCACTACTGAGCCATGTCACGGTAGGACACACACAGACACACTGGGGGATTAGTGATTAGACTGTTCTTATCTCCCCTGGCCTCATCTGACTGCTGGTGGACACACACACACTTCAACACTGTCATCACTGAGAGAGAAACAGAATATGAGCTTTGGAAACACTGCTTTGCCAACCCAGCAAATACAGAATCATCCAAGTGCATCAACTACTGGACAGGACTCCTCTTTCCTCCCCTATCAGGGCTCTACAGAGTGACCATTCTATTCGCATATGCGCCTAAATACCTTACTGTGCGACCTGGCATTTTATTTAGGAGAATACACTGAGTGCAGATGCATGAATGTCATGCTTTTACCATTACTACAAAGAAAACAGCTTGTACAACCATCCCAGATTTTTCTGTGAAGAGACATTGGTCACAGGTCCAGGAATGGCTGAAAGATTTACCTGGAGCTAACTCTTCAAATAGCACCGTTGGGTGATTTGAAAAGTCATAGTTAATCGAGCAATATTATAATAATACTCTTAGCAATTTAAAAAAAAATGCAATCTGTATAAACTGAGAACAGAAAGGTTCTGAAGTTTCGTGTGACAAATATATGGCAATTAGAAATCAAAACTGGATGGTATTCAGGGATATATGAGAGGGGCTGAGGGTAGCTGAACAGTAGGACAAAAAAATCATAATAAAGAGTGTGCAAAGCTGACATCAAGGCAAATGGTGATACTTTGAAGAATCTCAAATTAAAATACAGTTGAAGTCGGAAGTCTACATACACTTCGGTTGGAGTCATTAAAACTCGTTTTTCAACCACTCCACAAATTTCTTGTTAACAAACTATAGTTTTGGCAAGTCGGATAGGAAATCTACTTCATGCATGACAAAAGTAATTGTTCCAATAATTGTTTACAGACAGATTATTTCACTTATAATTCATTGTATCACAATTCCAGCGGGTCAGAAGTTACCATACACTAAGTTGTCTGTGCCTTTAAACAGCTTGGAAAATTAAAGAAAATTATGTCATGGCTTTAGAAGCTTCTGATAGGCTAACTAACATAATTTGAGTCAATTGGAGGTGTACCTGTGGATGTATTTCAAGGCCTACCTTCAAACTCAGTGCCTTTTTGCTTGACATCATGAGAAAATCAAAAGAAATCAGCCAAGACCTCAGAAAAAAATTGCACACCACAAGTCTGGTTCATCCTTGGGAGCAATTTCCAAACGCCTGAAGGTACCATGTTCATCTGTACAAACAATAGTATGCAAGTATAAACACCATGGGTCCACGCAGCCGTCATACCGCTCAGGAAGGAGACGCGTTCCGTCTCCTAGAGATGAACGTACTTTGGTGCGAAAAGTGCAAATCAATCCCATAACAACAGCAAAGGACCTTGTGAAGATACTGGAGGAAACAGGTACAAAGTATCTATATCCACAGTAAAACGAGTCCTATATCGTCATAACCTGAAAGGCCGCCCAGCAAGGAAGAAGCCGGTTTGCAAATGCACATGGGGACAAAGATCGTACTTTTTGGAGAAATGTCCTCTGGTCTGATGAAACAAAAATAGAACCGTTTGGCCATAATGACCATCGCTATGTTTGGAGGAAAAAGGGGGAGGCTTGCAAGCCAAAGCACACCATCCCAACCGTGAAGCACGGCGGTGGCAGCATCATGTTGTGGGGGTGCTTTGCTGCAGGAGGGACTGGTGCACTTCACAAATTAGATGGCATCATGAGGTAGGAAAATTATGTGGATATATTGAAGCAACATCTCAAGACATCAGGAAGTTAAAGCTTGGCTGCAAATGGGTCTTCCAAGTGGACACTGACGCCAAGCATACTTCCAAAGTTGTGGCAAAATGGCTTAAGGACAACAAACTCAAGGTATTCGAGTGGCCATCACAAAGCCCTGACCTCAATCCTATAGAAAATATGTCTGCAGAACTGAAAAAGCGTGTGCGAGCAAGGAGGCCAACAAACCTGACTCAGTTACACCAGCTCTGTCAGGAGGAATGGGCCAAAATTCACCCAACTTATTGTGGGAAGATTGTGGAAGGCTACCCAAAACGTTTGACCCAAGTTAAACAATTTAAAAGGCAATGCTACCAAATACTTATTGACTGTATGTCAACTTCTGACCCTCTGTGAGTGTGATGAAAGAAACAAAAGCTGAAATAAATCATTCTCTCTACTATTATTCTGACATTTCACATTCTTAAAATAAAGTGGTGATCCTAACTGACCTAAGACAGGGAATTTTTACTAGGATTAAATGTCAGGAATTGTGAAAAACTGAGTTTAAATGTATTTGGCTAAGGTGTATGTAAACTTCCGACTTCAACTGTATATTATGATTTGTTTAAGACTTTTTTGGTTACTACATGATTCCATGTGTTATTTTATAGTTTTGATGTCTTCACTATTCTACAATGTAAAAATAAAGAAAATCCCTTGAATGAGTAGGTGTGCCCAAACTTTTGACTGGTACTGTGTATATATATTTACCCCCCCCCCCCAAAAAAAAATATATTGCCGATTGGAAATGATGCAGACAATTACATTGATAAGGCACAATCTATCTGCAATATTGAAGCTGATCTACCCCCCCACCCCAAGAAATATAATACAATATAAAATACAAATAAAGAAAACGGCTTGTAACATCAAATATTTTTCATTGTGCTCCTACATTTCTGTGGGCTCTTACATTTTTCAATCTCGGAGCACAAGTGCTCCCTGTAGAAAAGGCAGAGATCTACACTGACGATCTCACTACTGGAGAACTGATCCAAGTAAACGGGAGAGAGAGAATGAGAGATGGGGGAGGGGGAATCGATCCACTCGCAGAGCCAGTAAACTTTGTCTTGACGCAGCAAAAAAAATTGATTAATGCTCCACTCCTCTCCGGGCCAGACACGGGTTAAGAGAAAATGACCTTGAACATGTTAGAAACCCACCAAATATCATGTCTAACCTTATCTTCAGCCTGGTTCACAGGTCCCCTACATTACTGAGCAAAATCACCTATGTATTGTATTATCTGCTATATTAGAGTATTCCGCGGAACATACTGTATAACATAAACGGACCACACACACACGCACACACAATTTAGTAGTAGACTAATTAATCATAGTTATACAGAATATGGAGGATTGACCAACGGAGGAACCGCATGACCGCATTTCAATTGACCGACATCACGGTTGAAAACACAAGACATTCAGTACAAAAACAGTCCAGAAATTATCTGCTACTCTAGGCTAGACACAGAGTCGATGACCAGCCCCTCGCGTGTGACAGCTGGTTTTTCCTCCCGTGACAAGTGTTTGTATGTTATATGACAGCTCACTGTGGTGGAGGACAAGGTCATACGCTTTGTGTTTTTATAAGGAGTGAGCCGTCCTGTCACATGTCGGAGTATGAAATATGACAGCTTTTTTACGGAAGAGCATGAAACACACACACATACAGTAAATATAAAATACACCTCTCTGACGCTCTGATTTGGGGGAACCAACTAGTGACAACATGGTGCTCATTCCAAACTCCAGCTTTGCCAACCATAGTGGAGACTGACAGAGAGAGAGAGAGAAAGGGACACAGAGAGAGAGAGAACAGTAGCATATATTTCTATGCTACAGTAGCTTGCATCAGCGCTTCTATTCACGCATCACATTGTCCAATAGGGCCATAAACAGACCTTCTCTATAAAATCCTTATACACTGTATAAACCACATTGTTCATGGCAATCTGTGGGGGGAGCTCGGAGCTTGGCCAGAGGGTACATCCATACCATAGAAATATAATACATTGTCCATACCATCAGAGTTGACCCTAGGGGTCAGACCAAAGCACTTATGGACTATAAGCTACTAATAAGCCTCTAACACACAGCTGAGTCACTCCCCTCATTAAGAACAGGCAGTCATCCTGTCCTGCAGAAGACCAGGGCCTTTGGGTTAGACTAGAGAAGTAGTAGGGCCTGGCATGAAGCAGAACTAACCAACCATCTCAAGCATGAACAGTCTAAAATGGTTACCTTTTATTTTCCTCACTAAACATTGCTTATGATGTTGGGATTTCCATTCTTTCTCAGTTACTTGTGGGTTATAGTAGAGTGGGTTACATTACAGTGCTATAAGACATTTGTCTTTCTTTCTTTCGTTCAGCTCACAATGCATTTTCCAAGTATCTAAATGTAGTGAAAACAAGTTATTTGACTATTCAACAGTTTGGTTTGGTCTGCATTTCTCTAATCATCACACCAACACCAGCACATCGGCCACATACATTTTTATGAGCGCAAAAAATTGTGCAATCACTTTCCTTTGACTTGATCGTAATTACAGATTAATTCAAACTGTTTTCCCTCTGTAAAGGCAAATTTAATTTAATATTTTATGGTATTATATACTAAGTCTACACGATATAGGCAATTATAACTGGTGTTTTGTATGTTTACGTAAAGGTTTAGTTTAGTATTTAACACAAATCAAATGCTTTCTTTAAAGCCAAGCTCAAGGTCATCTATAACTGCCTTATATTTAACTTCTTATGGCTGCAGGGGCAGTATTGAGTAGCTTGGATGAAAGGTGCACAGAGGTGCCCAGATTAAACGGCCTGCTCCTCAGTCATAGTTGCTAATATGTGCATAGTATTATTAGTATTAGATAGAAAACACTCTGAAGTTTCTAAAACTGTTCGAATTATGTCTGTGAGTATAACAAAACTCATATGGCAGGCAAAAACCTGAGAAGTTCCACTTCCTGTTTGGATTTTTTCTGAGGCTGGTAGATTTTCAACCAAGATCCCATTGACATTACAGCGAGATATGGATGAGTTTTCACTTCCTACGGCTTCCACTAGATGTCAACAGTCAATAGAACTTTGTCTGATGACTCGAATGTGAAGGGGGGCCGAAGGAGACAGGAATAAGTCACCACTGCCATGAGGTGACCACGCATTGAACACGCGCGTTCACGTGAGAGGCAGCTCCGTTCCATCGCTCAACTGAAGTCAATTAAATTTTCCGGTTGGAACGTTATTCAAGATTTATGTTAACAACATTCTTAAGATTGATTCAATACATCGTTTGACATGTTTCTACTGACTGTTACGGAACTTTTGGACATTTCGTCACGTTATAGTGGACGCGCTTTGTGACTTTGGAATTGTTTACCAAACGCGCTAACCAAAGTAGCTAATTGGACATAAATAACGGACATTATCGAACAAATCAGGCATTTATTGTGGACCTGGGATTCCTAGGACTGCATTCTGATGAAGTTCATCAAAGGTAAGGAAACATTTATCATGTATTTTCTGGTTTCTGTTGACTCCAACATGGCGGCTAATTTTACTATTGTTCTGAGCTCCGTCTCAGATTATTGCATGGTTTGCTTTTTCCGTAAAGTTTTTTTTAAATCTGACACAGCGGTTGCATTAAGGAGAGGTATATCTATAATTCCATGTGTATATTATCATCTACATTTATGATGAGTATTTCTGTTGAAATGATGTGGCTATGCACCATCACTGGATGTTTTTGGAACTAGTGAATGTAACGCGCCAATGTAAACTCAGATTTTTTTATATAAATATGAACTTTATCAAACAAAACATGCATGTATTGTGTAACATGAAGTCCTATGAGTGTCATCTGATGAAGATCATCAAAGGTTAGTGATTAATTTTAGCTATATTTCTGCTTTTTGTGACTGCGATCTTTCGCTGGAAAAATGGCTATGCTTATTGTGGTTTGGTGTGACCCAACATAATCGTTTGTAGTGCTTTCGCTGAAAGGCATATTTGAAATCGGACACGTTGGTGGGATTAACAACAAGATTACCTTTAAAATGGTATAAGACACATGTATGTCTGAGGAATTTTAATTATGAGATTTCTGGTTTTTGAATTTGGCGCCCTGCACTTTCACTGGCTGTTGTCATATCATCCCGTTAGCGGGATTGCAGCCATAAGAAGTTTTAACCTTGCTTTTATTCATCATCAATTGTTTCTGAAATATTACATATACCTACAACTATATGACAGACTGGAAATTGAGGCTAGGTATAGTTTGTCCCTGGTACTGTGGCTGTGATAGGATGTGTCTACATTTCTTTGTTTTGTCCTTTTTCAATAATAAAAAAGATTTAAACTTGTGTGATAACATGTCAGCTTTCCTTTTAAATCATGCCACATTGCACTTAAGACAAAATAATCCTGACCTGGAAAAAAAGGACAGGATCCACATAAAAGCAGAACAGGCCCCACATAAAACAATGCCAGCTTAAATTAGAGAAACCAGGATTAAATATTTTGTCACATTCTCTTTGTATCATCTCAGTAATGGATAATAAAACCACAAACATGCTGTTATGTAAAGAGAGTAAACAAGGACAGGGATAAACATGAAATAAAAAAACGCAACATGACAGACTAACTAGAGACTCATTACACTACTGCTCCTAATGCGGAGGAAAAGAGAGAGAACTTAATGATGACAGTGTTTAGTAGTGCTGCCACTGAACCCAGCTCAGCACGTGCGCACGCACGCACGCACACTCACACACTACAAAGACCCATCTATCGGTGGTGGGAGTGGGACAAATGAGAGCGGAAACAGCAATGCAAACAGAGATGGGGAAACTGTAATATTGTGCTCCAACACACACTGTTATAAGCGTGGCCATTAAAACCTCTTACTGGTGCATAATTGCATGTCAACTGATTAAATTTGGTGTGTATAGTGCACTGCACCATAGCAGTCTGCTGCCCCCAGCCCACTTCTCCTCTGTGTGTTTTAGTCAAGCCCAACATTTCACTTCTATGAGGAATACAGACACGGTTACTAGTTTGAATATAGATTATACTATTTTGTACATTATTTAAGTCAAGAATAGACATTGATTTTCTCATTTGACTATAACACTGCAGCAACATTCAACTTGATTTGATGTATGGGGGAAAGATATGCTCTATATTAGGGTGTGGCAGGCTTTATGGTAATCGATGCTGTACTATCTGGGTGATATCAAGCGATAACAAAGGAATGAGGTCTGGTAAACATTGACATAACAGGAATTAAAAGCCACATGTTTTCAGAAGATATAGGCCTATAATATTATTGTTGCACAATCAAAACACGGATCACAGTAAATTAGCACATTAGGCAGAGGTGGGTGGATTTCAAACACTAAATGCTACTGCCACCATATGGATAGAACCAGAACTGCAGCTCAAGAATTAATAAAGATTTTGTTTGCAAGAATCAAATCAAATGTTATTTGTCACATGCAAGTGTTTAGCAGATGTTATTGCGGGTGTAGCGAAATGCTTGTAGCTCTAACAGTGCAGTAATATCTAAATCCAAAATTAGAATCCCTCCACAGCCTCATAGAGGATCTAGATGTTTTTTCTAACCTCTGGATTAAAACCAAATTATGATAAATGTACTATATTATGTATTGGATCACAAAAAAATACAACTTTTACATTACCGTGTAGTTTACCAATAAAATCTGACGGGGATGTGGACATCTCCCGAAAGAAAGAAATGATCTCGCTCCAATGCATTGTTATAGAAAGTTCGCAAAAATAGATAAGATCTTGCTACCGTGGAAAGGAAAATACCTGTCTATTTGTGGGAAAATCGCCCTGATTAACTCTTTAGTCATATCCCAGTTTACCTATTTTCTTATGGTTTTGCCTACACCTAGCGACCTGCTTTTTAAATTATATGGGCAAAAAAGATTCAATTTTATTTGGAACGGCAAGCCAGACAAAATTAAAAGGGCCTATTTAAATAATGAATATGAATTCGGATGGGCAGAAATTATTAATATTAAAGCATTAGACCTCTCACTAAAGGCATCAGTTATACTTAATAAATCCGAAATAGTTTTCTAGTCAATCAGAAAGAATGTCTCACCACATGTTCAAGAATGGCCTTTTTCCCTTTATTCAGATTATACAACCGCTCACTTTCGGTTATTTGAAAACAAAATAAAAGTAAGGAACTTGTCTGTTGCATTAAAAACCCAAATTGGTTAAAGAAAATTGTGATAAATAAAAATATATACCAGTTTCATTTAAGGACCAAAAAATTGACAGCTGTGGTATATAAATAGCCAAATAGTTGGGAAGAGATTTTCTTAGTACAGATTCCATGGCACATGGTTTATCAATTGACACGCAAAATGGCGCCAGACTAAAAGCTTAGAATTTTTCAATTTAAATTACTAAACAAAATTCTTGCAACCAGTAGAATGTTATATATATATATATGGTGGATACAATCTTCCCAGCTCTGCAGATTTTTCTGCGAGGAGGCAGTCATTAGATCATTTATTTTGGTAAATATAAAATATGAAACAAATACATATAAATTCACATAAATATAAAGTAAAGGAATTAAGAATATAGAAATATTTGGGCGAGCAATGTCAGAGCGGCACAGACTAAGATACAGTAGGATATGATAGAATACAGTATATACATATGAGATGAGTAATGCAAAACATTTAAATATTATTAAAGTGACTAGTGTTCTAAAAGGAAAGGCTCTGGAGCAACGAACCGCCCTTGCTGTCTCTGCCTGGCCGGTTCCCCTCCACTGGGATTCTCTACCTCTAACCCTATTACAGGGGCTGAGTCACTGGCTTACTGGTGCTCTTTCATGCCGTCCCTAGGAGGGGTGCGTCACTTGAGTGGGTTGAGTTACTGACGTGATCTTCCTGTCTGGGTTGGCGCCCCCCCTTGGTTTGTGCTGTGGTGGAGATCTTTGTGGGCTATACTCGGCCTTGTCTCAGGATTGTAAGTTGGTGGCTGAAGATATCCCTCTAGTGGTGCGGGGGCTGTGCTTTGGCAAAGTGGGTGGGGTTATATCCTTCCTGTTTGGCCCTGTCCGGGGGTATCATCGGATGGGGCCACAGTGTCTCCTGACCCCTCCTGTCTCAGCCTCCAGTATTTATGCTGCAGTAGTTTGTGTCGGGGAGCTAGGGCCAGTTGGTTATATCTGGAGTACTTCTCCTGTCTTATCCAGTGTCCTGTGTGAATTTAAGTATGCTCTCTCTAATTCTCTCCTTCTCTCTTTCTTTCTCTCTCTCGGAGGACCTGAGCCCTAGGACCATACGTCAGGACTACTGGGCATGATGACTCCTTGCTGTCCCCAGTCCACCTGGCCTTGCTACTGTTCCAGTTTCAACTGTTCTGCCTGCAGTTATGGAACCCCTACCTGTCCCAGACCTGCTGTTTTAAACTCTTAATGATCGGCTATGAAAAGCCAACTGACATTTATTCCTGATTATTATTTGACCATGCTTGTCATTTATGAACATTTTGAACATCCTGGCTCTCTCTAATTCTCTCCTTCTCTCTTTCTTTCTCTCTCTCGGAGGAACTGAGCCCTAGGACCATACGTCAGGACTACCGGGCATGATGACTCCTTGCTGTCCCCAGTCCACCTGGCCTTGCTGCTGTCCCAGTTTCAACTGTTCTGCCTGCGGTTATGGAACCCCTGCCTGTCCCAGACCTGCTGTTTTCAACTCTTAATTATCGGCTATGAAAAGCCAACTGACATTTATTCCTGATTATTATTTGACCATGCTTGTCATTTATGAACATTTTGAACATCTTGGCCATGTTCTGTTATAATCTCCACCCGGCACAGCCAGAAGAGGACTGGCCACCCCTCATAGCCTGGTTCCTCTCTAGGTTTCTTCCTAGGTTTTGACCTTTCTAGGGAGTTTTTCCTAGCCACCGTGCTTCTACACCTGCATTGCTTGCTGTTTGGGGTTTTAGGCTGGGTTTCTGTACAGCACTTCGAGATATTAGCTGATGTACGAAGGGCTATATAAAATAAACTTGATTGATTGATTGATATTATTAGTGGCCAGTGATTCCAAGTCTATTTATATACAGTGGCTTGCAAAAGTATTCACCCCCGTTTGCATTTTTCCTATTTTGTTGCCTTACAACTTGGAATTAAAATATATTTTTTGGAGGTTTGGATCATAAGATTTACACAACATGCCTACCACTTTGAAGATGCAAAATATTTTTTATTGTGAAAAAAACAAGAAATAAGACCAAAAAAATGAACTTAAACGTGCATAACTATTCACCCCCTCAAAGTCAGTACTTTGTAGAGCCACCTTTTGCAGCAATTACAGCTGCAAGTCTCTGGGGTATGTCTCTATAAGCTTGGCACATCTAGCCACTGCGATTTTTGCCCATTCTTCAAGGAAAAACTGCTCCAGCTCCTTCAAGTTGGATGGGTTCCACTGGTGTACAGCAATCTTTAAGTCATACCACAGATTCTCAATTGGATTGAGGTCTTAGGCCATTCCAAGACATGTAAATGTTTCCCCTTAAATCACTCAAGTGTTGCTTTAGCAGTATGCTTAGGGTCATTGTCCTGCTGGAAGGTGAACCTCCGTCTCAGTCTCAAATCTCTGGAAGACTTAAACAGGTTTCCCTCAAGAATATCCTTGTATTTAGCGTCATCCATCATTCCTTCAATTCTGACCAGTCACTCATTTTTTTCTTTAAGCAATGGCTTTTTTCTGGCCACTCTTCCGTAAAGCCCAGCTCCGTGGAGTGTACTGCTTAAAGTGGACGGATACTCCAATCTCCGCTGTGGAGCTTTGCAGCTCCTTCAGGGTTATCTTTAGTCTCTTTGTTGCCTCTCTGATTAATGCCCTCCTTGCTTGGTCCGTGAGTTTTGGTGGGTTATTTTTATAACCCAACCCTGATCTATACTTCTCCACAACTTTGTCCCTGAACTGTTTGGAGAGCTCCTTGGTCTTCATGGTGCTGCTTGCTTGGTGGTGCCCCTTGCTTAGTAGTGTTGCAGACTCTGGGCCTTTCAGAACAGGTGTATATATACTGAGATCATGTGACAGATCATGTGACACTTAGATTGCACAAAAGTGGACTTTATTTAACTAATTATGTGACTTCTGAAGGTAATTGGTTGCACCAGATCTTATTTGAGGGCTTCATAGCAAAGGGGGTGAATACATATGCACGCACCAGTTTTCCCTTTCAAATTTTATTAAACAAGTTATTTTTTTCATTTCACTTCACCAATTTGGACTATTTTGTGTATGTCCATTACATGAAATCCAAATAAAAATCTATTTATATTACAGGTTGTAATGCAACAAAATAGGAAAAATGGCAAGGGGGATGAATACTTTTTTTTTTTTTTGCAAGGCACTGCAGCAGCCGCTAATGTGCTAGTGATGGCTATTTAATCTTCTGACCTTGAAAGAGAAGCTGTTTTTCAGTCTCTCGGCCCAGCTTTGATGCACCTGTACTGACCTCACCATCTGGATGATAGCGGGGTGAACAGGCAGTGGCTCAAGCGGTTGTTGTCCTTGATGATCTTTTTAGCCTTCCTGTGACATCGGGTGCTGTAGGTGTCCTGGAGGGCAGGTAGTTTGCCCCCGGTGATGCGTTGGGCAAACCGCACCACCCTCTGGAGAGCCCTGCGGTTGCGGGGGTACAGTTGCAGTACTAGGCGGTGACACAGCACGACAGGATGCTCTCAATTGTGCATCGGTAAAAGTTTGAGGGATTTAGGTGCCAACACAAATTTCTTCAGCCTCCTGAGGTTGAAGAGGCGCTGTTGCGCCTTCTTCACCACACTGTCTGTGTGGGTGGACCATTTCAGTTTGTCATTGATGTGTACGCAGAGGAACTTGAAGCTTTCCACCTTCTCCACTGCGGTCCCATCAATGTAGAAGAGGGGTGCTCCCTCTGCTGTTTCCTGAAGTCCAAGATCAGCTCCTTTGTTTTGTTGACATTGGGTGAGGTTATTTTCCTGGCACCACACTACCAGGGCCCCCACCTCCTCCCTGTAGGCTGTCTCATCGTTGTTGGTGATCAGGCCTACTACTGTTGTGTCTTCTGCAAACTTGATGATTGAGTTGGAGGTGTGCGTGGCCACGCAGTCATGGGTGAACAGGGAGTACGGGTGGGGGCTGAGCACGCATCCTTGTGGGGCCCCAGTGTTGAGGATCAGCAAAGTGGAGGTGTTTTTTTCTTACCTTCACCTTCACCACCTGGGGCAGCCCATCAGGAAGTCCAGGACCGAGTTGCACAGAGCAGGGTTCAGACCCAGGGCCTCAAGCTTAATGATGAGCTTGGAGGGTACTATGGTGTTGAATGCTGTGTCAATGAACAGCATTCTTACATAGGTATTCCTCTTGTCCAGATGAGCTAGGGCAGTGTGCAGTGCGATGGCAATTGCATAGTCTGTGGATCTATTGGAGCGGTAAGCATATTGAAGTGGGTCTAGGGTGGCAGGTAAGGTGGAGGTGATATGATATGACTAGTCTTTCAAAGCAATTCATGATGACAGAAGTGAGTGGTACAGGGTGATATTCATGTAGTTCAGTTACCTTTGCTTTCTTGGGTACAGAAACAATGGTGGACATCTTGAAGTATGTGGGGACAATGGAATGGGATAGGGAGAGTGAATATGTCTGTAAACACTCCAGCCAGCCGTCAGGGCCAGTAGCCTTGCAAGGGTTAACAAGCAAGACGTCAGTGTCCGAGAAGTGGCTGGTATTCCCTTTGTAGTCCGTGATTGTCTGTTAGACCCTGCCATATATGTCTGGTGTCTGAGCCTTTGAATTGCGACTCCACTTTGTCTCTATACTGACGTTTTGCCTGGTAATGAATATGAACATTTCAAATCAGTAGGTCTACAATTGTAGCGACAATTGAAGATAATTTGCTGATTTTGGAGGACATGTATTAGTCATAGGAATGCCTGAAATAGAGGACTGCTTTTTAACATTATTACCTCAAAACGTAACAAGGACATGTAGAAGTACTTTCTTCTACTTGATATGTTTTTAAATTTAGTGGGAAGACCAATCGACAAAAACTACTTTGCAATATCGAACGCGAAGTTGTGGATTTGACCGGGTCATGGCTAGAAGGGATCCAGCTTTTGTCAAATAACGTCAGATTTGACTTTTCGTAGCAGGTTAGGATAATTAACGTAGCTGGTTAGGGTTAGCTAAAACGCATTAAATTGACAAAAAATGGATCCCTTCTAGCTGTATCCCGTTGTCCGAGGTGACTAAAACGTGTATTTATTTTCTGACTACTCATCATCTGAAACGTACTGCGCATGTCAGGTTGGTTGACAACAAGAACTGCATGACCTGAAAGGATTGCTAGGAAAAACACAACTCGTTTTCTGGTAAGACGGACAATAATAATTTCACGTCACCGTAGAATAAATAGTTAGTATGCTGTTAAATACATTTTATTCCAGCGCATATAGCAAACAAGACTGACCTGCTTTGCTGATGCTAGCTAGCAGCGCGTGGGTATGCTTTGGAACGTTCCAACAGGAATCTGTTCCAAAAACTAAATAACAAGGTTGTATAGCGGCAAAATAAGATACCGGGTAGGGAATGGGCTATTTCATTACGTTTTTCACTCAGCTAGTTAGCTAGGCGAATTGAGCATGCTACTTTATATATGCGATGTTTGTTGGCAACCTTGTACTTTACCAAGTTTTTGGAACATATTCCTGTTGGAACGTAACACAAATTATACCCACCCGCTAACAACTGCTATCGTTAGAGAACCTCATAACGTTATCCTTTTGCTTCCATTTTCTGCTAGCTAGTTATCCAGTTTATGATAGTTCATTTACTAGATAACTTAGTTTACAAACCAGTCGACAGTCAACTGACTTTCTTGCTAACTGATGAGTAATTTTAATTAATGGCAATGGCATATAACTAGCTAGTTAGCATAATTGGCACGATGAGGAGTGGAGCAGTGAATTAAACAAAGATTAACTTGCCCGTTTGTTAGCCAAATCCCGTTATGCTAACTTATCTAGCTATAGAACCTGTAGCTAGCTATAGACCTTGTTATTTGGCAGTTTCTTGTTGACTTGAAGAAGCCAGCCTGCCAATGTTACCCAATCAATGTCTAGATAGCTAACTAACTTCTATTTCTGCCTTAGTTTGTCAAATCCTGATTGATGTGTAACGTTAGCTACGAGCACAGCATTGGTTGGCTAACCCTCCTCCTGGAGAGCTACTGCTGGCTGTACAGTAAAGTCTTTTTTTAATTTTTTATCTAGCCCTGTTCTAATAGGCATCCAGTAAGACAACATATAGGGATGAAAGCCGTCACTTAGTTAACGAACATTTTTGAAAACATTTATTGTGGGACTTTTCCCAACAAGGTACTCTTGAAGAAAACAAAGGTACAGTATATGATTTAAAATGCTTTTATTATCGTGGCATTTCGGTATGTGTATATACAGTTGAAGTTGGAAGATTACATACACTTAGGTTGGAGTCATTAAAACTGTTTTTTCAACCACTCCACAATGTCTTGTTAACAAACTATACTTTTGGCAAGTCGGTTAGGACATCTACATTGTGCAGGGCACAAGTAATTTTTCCAACAATTGTTTACAGACAGATTATTTCACTTATAATTCACCGCATCACAATTCCAGTGTGTCAGAAGTTTACATACACTAAGTTGACTGTGCCTTTAAACAGCTTGGAAAATTCCAGAAAATGATGTCATGGCTTTAGAAGCTTCTGAGAGGCTAATTGACATAATTTGAGTCAATTGGAGATGTACCTGTGGATGTATTTCAAGGCCTACCTTCAAACTCAGTGGCTTTTGCTTGACATCATGGGAAAATGAAAAGAAATCAGCCAAGACCTCAGAAAAAAAATTGCACACCTCCACAAGTCTGGTTCATCCTTGGGAGGAATTTCCAAACGCCTGAAGGTACAATGTTAATCTGTACAAACAATAGTACGCAAGTATAAACACCATGGGACCACGCAGCCGTCATACCGCTCAGAGATTAACATACTTTGATGCGAAAAGTGCAAATCAATCCCAGAACAACAGCAAAGGACATTGTGAAGATGCTGGAGGAAACAGGTACAAAAGTGTGTGTATATATATATATATAATCAGTAAAATGCTCAGCAAGGAAGAAGCCACTGCTCCAAAACCGCCATAAAAAAGCCAGACTACGGTTTGCAACTGCACATGGGGACACAGATTGTACTTTTTGGAGAAATGTCCTCTGGTCTGATGAAACAAAAATAGAACTGTTTGGCCATAATGACCATCGTTATGTTTGGAGGAAAAAGGGGGAGGCTTGCAAGCCAAAGAACACCATCCCAACCGTGAAGCACGGGGGTGGCAGCATCATGTTGTGGGGGTGCTTTGCTGCAGGAGTGACTGCAGGAGGCATGTCACAAAATAGATGGCACCAGGAAGGAAAATTATGTGGATATATTGAAGCAACACCTCAAGACATCAGCCAGGAAGTTAAAGCTTGGTCGCAAATGGGTCTTCCAATTGGACAATGACCCCAAGCATACTTCCAAAGTTGTGGCAAATGGCTTAAGGACAATAAAGTCAAGGTATTGGAGTTGCCATCACAAAGCCCTGACCTCAATCCTATAGAAAATATGTCTGCAGAACTGAAAAAGTGTGTGCGAGCAAGGAGGCCAACAAACCTGACTCAGTTACACCAGCTCTGTCAGGTGGAATGGGCCAAAATTCACCCAACTTATTGTGGGAAGCTTGTGGAAGACTACCCAAAACGTTTGACTCAAGTTAAACAATTTAAGGCAATGCTACCAAAAACACTCAAATAGTATGTAAACTTCTGACCCAGTGGGAATGTGATGATAGAAATAAATCACTCTCTACTATTATTCTGGCATTTCACATTCTTAAAATAAAGTGGTGATCCTAACTGACCTAAAACAGGCAATTTTTACTAGTATTAAATGTCAGGAATTGTGAAACTGAGATTAAATGTATTTGGCTAAGGTGTATGTAAACTTCCGACTTCAACTGTGTGTGTGTGTGTGTGTGTGTGTGTGTGTATATAAACACAGCAAAAAAAGAAACGTCCCCTTTTCAGGACCCTGTCTTTCAAAGATAATTTGTAAAAATCCAATAACTTCACAGATCTTAATTGTAAAGGGTTTAAACACTGTTTCTCATGCTTGTTCAATGTACCATAAACAATTAATGAACATGCACCTGGGAAACGGTCGTTAAGACACTAATAGCTTACAGAAGGTTATACACAGTTATGAAAACTTAGGACACTAACGAGGCCTTTTTACTGACTCTGAAAAACACCAAAAGAAAGATACCCAGGGTCCCTGCTCATCTGTGTGAACGTGCCTTAGGCATGCTGCAAGGAGGCATGAGGACTGCAGATGTGGCCAGGGCAATAAATTGCAACGGCTGTACTGTGAAACGCCTAAGACAGCACTACAGGGAGACAGGACGGACAGCTGAGCGTCCTCGTAGTGGCAGACCATGTGTAACAACACCTGCACAGGATAGGTACATCCGAACATCACACCTGCGGGACAGGTACAGGATGGCAACAACTGCCCGAGTTACACCAGGAACGCACAATCCCTCCATCAGTGCTCAGACTGTCCGCAATAGGTTGAGAGAGGCTGGACTGAGGGCTTGTAGGCCTGTTGTAAGGCAGGTCTTCACCAGACATCACCGGCACAAACCAACCGACGCTGGATCAGACAGGACTAGCAAAAAGTGCTCTTCACTAACGAGTCGCGGTTTTGTCTCACCAGGGGTGATGGTCAGATTCACGTTTATCGTCAAAGGAATGAGCGTTACACCGAGGCCTGTACTCTGGAGCGGGATCGAGGTGGAGTGTCCGTCAAAGTCTGTGGCGGTGTGTCACAGCATCATCGGACTGAGCTTGTTGTAATTGCAGCCCATCTCAACGCTGTGCGTTACAGGGAAGACGACATCCTCCCTTATGTGATTTCCTTCCTGCAGGCTCATCTCCAGCATGACAATGCCACCAGCCCTACTGCTCGTTCTGTGCCTGATTTCCTGCAAGTGAGGAATGTCAGTGTTCTGCCATGGCCAGCGAAGAGCCCGGATCTCAATCTCATTGAGCACATCTGGGACCTGTTGGATCGGAGGGTGAGGGCTAGGGCCATTCCACCTCAGAAATGTCCGGGAACTTGCAGGTGCCTTGGTGGAAGAGTGGGGTAACATCTCACAGCAAGAACTGGCAAATCTGGTGCAGTCCATGAGGAGGATATGCACTGCAGTACTTAATGCAGCTGGTGGCCACACCAGATACTGTTACTTTTGATTTTTACCCCCCCCTCCTTTGTTCAGGGACACATTATTCAATTTCTGTTGATCACGTGTCTGTGGAACTTGTTCAGTTTGTCTCAGTTGTATAATCTTATGTTCATACAAATATTTACATGTTAAGTTTTCTGAAAATAACCGCCGTTGACAGTGAGAGGATGTTTATTTTTTTTGCTGTGTGTGTTTGTCTCAAACATGACAAACAAACGCCAACCGGTAACCTCTGACCCTCCAAGCATCACCATGGGGAAAGCCCTCTCCCTCCTGCCCAAGCAGGCATGCCGCGAAGACTCCCAGGACAGCCTGACCACCACCCAGGAGGATGATGGGAAGAGAGAGGATGTGTCCCAGTTCCCCTACGTAGAGTTCACAGGCCGGGACAGCGTCACATGTCCCAGCTGCCAGGGCACTGGGAGGATACCTAGAGGTGAGCAACACACACACCTATGTACAGACCGGATACCTAGAGGTTAACAGGATTTAAGATGCTATACCATTTGAATGAATATGACTGGGTAAGAGGTTTGTTCTGTTCAGTGTCATAGTCAGACTGCAGTTGATGTGTGTGATAAAACCAAAGGCAAAGGTGCTCTCTTGTGGATAATGGATAGTGTGACTGAATCACTCTATGAGCTTGAGGGAACCAATGACTGAATTTGGCATATGAATGACTTATGCTTTGCCCGTAAACTCACTGTAATCAAAGCTGTGTTATTTGTGGTTCATGATTTTTATCCCCGGACCCTGGTGAATTTCCCCTCTGATGGATAATGTTGTACAGTATTGCATAGGGATGTGAATCTCTTCTTTCAAGCACGACTCAATAAGTATCTAGATAAATACATTAGCTTTGACACAATACAGGAACGATACTTTTAGTTTGGAAGGATTCGGTTTGATAAGTGGAACGAATCGATTCTGTAAAATTAAAATCGGATTCTGATGGAGGTCAGGAGCTGGACCTCTTTGAGCTGGATCTGTCTGAGATTTCTTCTCTGAGGTGTGTGTGTGTGTGTGTCAGAGAATGAATTATATGGTGTGCAGGCAGCTGAGCTGAGCCATAGGGCAGACTGAGCATTTAGGCCTTTTGTCCCCCACTTTGTATCTGAAATCCCCATCATCTACTGATTAACTTGTCATTTTATCAGATCAAAAATGTTTTCAGAAAGTAATATGTTTATATTTATGTGTAGAACCTAGCTACGATTTTTTTGGTAGGACAAAACGTACCGGTATCAATATATATCTGCCGATTTATAGCCTACTGTTTTTACAGTGAGGAAGAAGTGAAATTTTCCCACACTAAGTTCTCATAAATTGCCATTGTGCTCCAAATGTTAATTTGTGACATTGTGACAATGAGATATCATAGATGTCATAGTTGAAGTGTACCTATGATGAAAATTACAGGCCTCTCTCATCTTTTTAAGTAGGAGAACTTGCACAATTGGTGGCTGACTAAATACTTTTTTGCCCCACTGTAGCTATATTTCAGTAAAAGGCCAATATCAACCGATGATATCGGTGAAACTACATATCGGTTGAGCCCTACGTTTATAGGCTATCAGTTGGTGGTTCAAACCAACTGCTAGAGCAGGCTGTCTCCGCTGGTGGGTGTGATGTGACATGCCGTAATATCCTCAAACAAGTGTATGAATATCTTGTTCCAAAGTTCAAACACTTTTCTGTTTTGTGTGCCAAAACTATGGGTTCCGCGCTGGGCTTTGTAGCCTAAGGAGAAACTGTCAGGACAGTAAGGCTGTTTTGAATATAGGTGATTCTGTTGGAACTTGTACTCCCTCTCCCTTTGACTGTCATAATGCCAATAATCATTATATACCTATATTCACAACAGTCATTGATTATTTCACAATTTAATGAAACAAATCTTATGGATAATAAACTATTTTCTAGATTGAATTGTTTTCCCCCACCCAAGGCTACACAGGTGCCAATAGCATAGGAGAAAAATCAACCAACACCTAGGAACACCACATGATGAAACACAGACCAAAACCCACACACAGATTCTGACACAACATGAACACAAACATGCACACACCGGCACAGTTATTAATAACCCCTGGGTTTTAAAGGAAAAACACTGCAGCTGTGAAGTCACTCCTTCATGTCTGTATGACAAATAACTTGACTGTGCTACTTCACAGCTCTGTTCTCTTCCCTGAAGCACATGCATATTTGGAACCAGGCTAGCTCTGAGGTTTTGCTGAGTGTTTTCCTGCTATCCTGTAATAACCTCTTCTTTAAGCCTCCTAACCTTAATGTCCTTTCTCATCCAATTTATCGAATACCGTCCGATTTCGATCAATTGGTAAAATAGCCTTATTTGCCAATAATATCGGTGAAATGACTTATCGGTCAGGTTCTTGCTGTGAATTAATATAGCACAGCTTCAGATTTCATCAGAACTTTACAGAGGAGAGCTGCTCTTCTCCCACTTCGACCATAGGCCTACAGTGCAGCTCACAAAAATGGTGTTCTTGTTATGAAATTACAACTCCCCCCTGTTCATGTAAAAATGACCAAATGCACTGACTGTTAAAAGCAAAACTATTTTATGGTGAACCTGGCAATCGAAAAGTCACCCAACTAATAAAGCCTATGATTTTACATTGGCAAAGCCATTTTACAATAATGTGAATGCTGAAGGTGCTGCGCAAATATTAGAGGCTCTCGCTGGTGCGAGCAGCTGAGCTCTGTACAGTTATCTGACTTGGAGGTCAATGACTGACATGCTTATTTAAATAGCTACTGAAGGAGAGGCCGCATCAATTCGGTCACAAAAGATTGAGGTATTTTCGTATAGGGAAATAATATGTTATGAGTAAAAAACATTAGTGAACCGGCAATTCATAACATTTTAAACGGTTTTCTGACTGATTCATGCCACGTTTGGATCAGTTTAGGCTCCTGCGAACCGATGCACTCGTATCTTAAACCATTGAACCAGGGACTGATGCCCATCAGTGAATCGTTACATCCCTAGTGTTGCTGTTATGTTGTGCTGTAGTTGTGTCCGATGATTAGCCTAAGTGTTGTAAATGTTTCCTTGCATTATGCAGGCCAGGAGAACCAGCTTGTAGCATTGATCCCATACAGTGACCAGAGACTCAGGCCCAGGAGAACGTAAGTGGAATGTCGTTGTTGGGTTGGTATCTCTAGGCTAAACGTCACAATAATGCTTGCAGATGCAACTGTGCAAGTAGCTATTCATTTCTTGTTATAATGTTCTTTGTACCCTGCCATTGTCAAACTGCTATTTAACTTCTGACCCTGTCTTTTGTTCTCCCGCCTCTCCACAGAAAACTGTATGTGATGTCCTCGGTGGTTGTGTGTCTGATGCTGTCCAGCCTGGCTGTCTTCTTCCTGTTCCCTCGTACCATAGACGTCTCCTACGTGGGCGTCAAGTCGATCTTCGTCACCTATGACGAGGACAAGAGGATTGTCTATCTCAACGTGACGGTAAGCCTCTCTCCTCTGGTCTAGCCACATGATGATTTGGGTCACATTGTGGACAGTCACAGGAGGAGACTGCTTTTCCTTATCAACCTGTACTATCCTCCTAAAGTTGGCCATGTTTGGGCAAATGAGTTTGGTCACAAATGTTGCAGGTTCTAGGTATCCTGCCATCCCCTGTAATTTTGTATTAACCCCTAAACTTCCGGGTTTGCCGCACTGGCTAACTCTGGCTTCAAACTGCTCAGTGTGTGTGTTTCTCTGAGGGTAAATTTAAAAGACAAATTTCTGTGATTATAAAATGACAAAGTATTCCTCTTCCTTCCAGAACACTCTGAACATCACCAATAACAACTACTACAGTGTAGAGGTGTCCAACGTCACAGCCCAGGTCCAGTTCTCCAAGACGGTGATCGGGAAGTCCCGCATCAATAACATCACTGCTATCAGTCCTCTGGGCATGGAGCAGGTACACAACTCTGTAATAGCATGGTAACAAGGTGTTAACAGTGCGCTAGCAACAATGTAAAAAATGGTGGTAACAACTTTGTCATCATTATTGGACATGCAGCAGAAAGTCCAGTTTTTCTAAATTCAAGAGCCAATAAGCCATAGCAAATTTTTAGTGGACTCAGACCTCTATTCCTGGTCCTAAGTTGCTCAACTTGTCACATTATGTATTTTGGCACTTCAAGTACTTTCTCCTAGTCACCTTTTTGATCATAACCCTGTGTGTTGTTCCCAGGTTGACTACATGGTTCCCACCATTCTAGCAGATGAGATGAGCTACATGTAGTAAGTACAGCACACCACAGCACACCACACCCCAGCACACCCCAGCACACCACACCACACCCCAGCACACCACACCCCAGCACACCCCAGCCCAGCCCACCCCAGCACAGCACACCCCAGCCCAGCACACCCCAGCCCAGCACACCCCAGCCCAGCACACCCCAGCCCAGCACACCCCAGCCCAGCACACCACACCCCAGCACACCACACCCCAGCACACCACACCCCAGCACACCACACCCCAGCACACCACACCCCAGCCCAGCACACCACACCCCAGCACACCCCAGCCCACCCCAGCCCAGCCCACCCCAGCCCAGCACACCCCAGCACAGCACATAGCTTTTTGAGAACACTGAACCTGATAAAGACCCTAATGGTCGAGACTTTGTTTCAATAAATCCTATGGGAGTACAGATTTTAGTGTGCAGTCTGCTTTTAGTTCTTGCTTAACCTCGTCCCCAGGCTCATATAGAGCCTGGAAACGGTGTGGAACAAAGTCAGACTTGAAAGGGGCATGTTGTAACTGAGGCGGGAGAGGGACAGCCTGCCATTGCTGGATTAGAGGAATTTGGGCATATAAAGTTTATATGTGAAAACAATTTCTTAGAGTCATACTTTCCGATTTCCCAAACTCCCTTCGTTCATTATTTAGCCAATCACTTGTGCTGCTCCTGCTTTAAATTCCACAACATGGAGGGGAGGTTCAAGGGTTACGCTAGATGGTGATGGACTGAGAGATCAGCCAATGAATATCCAGCGGGACCTTTTCCCGCTCTTGCCATAGGCTCCATTCAAGTCCCTTTCTGAAACCCAATGAAACCAGAAGGTTCGACAGAGTAAGAGCCGGCTGGTGGACAAATGTAACTTTTTGCTCATCACATGAAACTGACTGAAGTGTCTGTTCCTCTGTGTCCTAGTGATTACTGCAGCCTGCAGACCATAAAGGTGCACAACATCGTTGTCATGATGCAGTAAGTACCTCTCTTTTATCATTCTCACAGGACCCCGAAGCCTGGCTCCCATGTAATACGTATTAATGTACTCAGAACAGTTAGTCAACCTTGTTCTGTGTGGTTAATGACCTCCCCTTATTAATAAGGAACTTTTCTGATACCGTCTTCTATTCATACAGAGTGAAAATTGACCTAATCCAATATCCTCTTTTGTATGTTTCTATATTGACTGGATGTGATCACATCCCTGCTTGTTATTGTCCTAAAGGGTACAAAAAAAGCCAATTAAATGAAATCCTCTTGTTGTTTCCAGGGTGACGGTGACGACGATGTACTTTGGCCACATGGAGCAGGTCACGCAGGAGATGTACCAGTATGTAGACTGTGGAGGTAACACCACCACTCTGAGGGGTGCCCAGCCCAAGGTGTCTAATGCCCCAATACCCCCAGAGTAACCCCTTTGCCCTACCTGACCTGACCTGGAGAAGGTCCTTGGAAGCTAGTCTTACATCAGAGATCTGGCAGAACTACTAGTTGTTTAGGCTTCTCTAACACGGCTGGTCAGTTGAAGAAGGTATGTTCGAACAGGGATACGCGTTTGCACCCAGTAGCTCTCCAGGAGGAGAGTTGGCCACCCCAGCTGTAGATGGATTACTGTGTTTCTCCCTCCACCACCCGTCTACCAATGAAGACCCCACTGTAGATGTCATGTATTTCTGTGTTCGCTTACCATTGTGTTGGGAGTATATGCCAGGTGTGCAGTGGAAGGGGAAAATGTGTCTACTGACAAAAATAATTGTTTTTAATGTCTAAAAAACACCATAATGTTTCAGTACCAAACCATTATGCACTTTATTAATGCATTTAACATTCAACTTCTCATTGTGTTAATGGAAAATGTTATGAAGCCACTCCACACTCCTCCAAACCACTTGTAGATGTCTGAACTAATAATCCTGTCTATGGATGAGGATAACCTCAGTTCTCTCAGTAATCTGGTCTCAAATCTGTATCTCTATGATAGTCGAAGGAGTTGAACCAACCGATCTGGGACCAGTCAACTATTCTCAAAGTCAGACCTCACGTAACACATTAATAATGTGTATTATTATGACAGGTGAATCTAGTGTATTATTTAATTCTGCTGAAAAGTCAGAGGCACAGTGAGCCAAGTCTGAAATGACACCTATGACTATAGAACACACTACTAGGACTCTAGCCAAAGCTAGTGCACTATATAGGGTTCTCAAACTAAACTCTGGACCTCGAAGCCAGTTCCACTGCGTTTTGTTCCCTTCTAATCTGGGACTGATTTTAGACCTGGATTACCAGGTGTGTGCAATTTAATTATCAGGTAGAACAGAAAACTAGCAGGCTCCGGACCTCGTAGAGAGAGTTGAATACCCCTGGTATAGGGGATAGGGTGCTGTTTGGTGTGAAGCCAGAATGTGGCATTTCTCATATGTATAAGCTTGTAATGACCGGGCTCTCCTCTAGAGGGCTCTCTGTACAATCTGGATTCGGACCAGTTGTTTACTAATATTACCCTCTGTTGGGTGATCCAACTGTGTTAATGTGTGATCCATTGATTGAATTGAAAGGCTTATGTCCCTAAAATGGAGTCATTTGAAAGAAATTAAGATATTAAAAGTTCCTTCTACCACTCTGTTCCCAATTGGTACAATAACAAGATTGATTGATAGTGATTCATTATCAGAATTTGACCTCTTCCTTCCGAGTTCGTGCCTACGAGGGACTCGCATAATGTTTTGTGATACCAACCTACTGCTGACTTGAATTCGACCAACTTAGTTTTTACATGCATAAAGAGGATAACCTGCAAGGGACTTTGTACATTTTTGATATGACTTCCCTGCATATCAAACTCAGTTGAAGAGTTTAGAACTACCTAGATTTAATACCACATTTGTAATATGATTCCTTCCGACATTGCGGAAAATCTTTTTGAAATGTACAACTCAAATAAACTACCCTCTGTCATAGAAATATACCTTGAATTTCTTTATGAATTCTCATAACGGCAAACTACTAGGTATCTAATTAACAGTTTCCTAGGTTATCGTAGAGCACAACATTTAACATGTGTACAGTCATTTGTTCCTAATAAATTAATCTTGTATGGAAGAGTGGATCAGCTTTTGAATGAATGTTAGGATTGAGTGAAGACTTGCAGTACTACTGACACGTCAACTAGAAGAGTGGTTTATCTGATTAACTTGTTCTTTCCTAATGTCTACTTCTGCTGTGGGGTACTGACATTTATTTTGATTAACGGTATTTGACTAAATGTAAATACAAGCAATTTTTTAATGTAGTTGATGTGTTTTTATTGTTTGCTTTTCATCATGATACATTCAAAATGGTTGAGCACGATTTGTCCTACCTAGTTTTATTGCGTGGTTACCCTTTCTGAAAGTGTGAATAAAGTTTTTGACATCTCATTTGTCTGTCTTGTATTTTCTTCTGTCTTCGTTCATGCCTTTTTATTTATCCAGCCTCAGAGGAACTGGTAAGAAATGGAACACTCCCATGCAAAGTAGCACATGAATCAGTGTGACATCACAATTCCCTCACAATGCACTCATGAACCCATAGAATTGTAATCATACTGGAATTCTGACTATGCATGTTTGCAAAACTTGTCTCCTGAGCAGAAGTGAACTCACACAATGTTGCCATGGGGACAGTTGACAGCCAGTGGGGACAGTTTTTACATCATAAACACCATATGTGACGTCAAACACCTGTCTGCATAAATAGCCTGTTTGGGTGGCATTTGGCACATTTAATTTCCCTAGGTGGCTGAAGGTACGTTGGTAACCATGCACTTTCAGCCCAATTTGGAAGATGATCTTCCTTTTGCCTTACAGCTAGAACATGGTAAGTTGATATTACTGATGACATGTTGATGCAAACTTGTATCGTAAATGACTTGTACACTGTCAGATGAGCTGTAACATGGCTGTAGCCTCAAGGTTGTTTGGCTTGACAGCAATGGAGCAAGAGTACCAATAGATCCTGGACCAGGCTACATTTTACATTTTAGTCATTTAGCAGACGCTCTTATCCAGAGCGACTTACAGTAGAGTGCATACATTTTATTACATTTTTTTTTACATACTGAGACAAGGATATCCCTGCCGGCCAAACCCTCCCTAACTCGGACAACGCTATGCCAATTGTGCGTCGCCCCACGGACCTCCCGGTTGCGGCCGGCTGCGACAGAGCCTGGGCGCGAACCCAGAGACTCTGGTGGCGCAGCTAGCACTGCGATGCAGTGCCCTAGACCACTGCGCCACCCGGGAGGCCCGGGAGGCTAGTAACCAGAGTTTGAATCCCAGGGCAGACAGGGAAATCTGGAGGAATTTGCATCCAGAGAGTAGCTGGCTTCAATTTAATGTGTTCTATACCCAGGACTATTGTGCCCATGGGCAAAGCACTTACCGCCAGCTGACCCTATGCTGCTCCCAGCCTGTCGTGTGTGTGGTGCGCGTGTCAGGTTGGGTCCTTTGCTTTGACAGCAAATATGAAAAGAATGTTTCTGCGAATAGTATTGTATATTACACATATTGTAGTTTATTTTTGCATTTTGTGTATGCAGGATCAGCAGTGACATTACTTGTGAACAATGCTGCCCCTGCCCCTTACAGTGCAGGTGGGGTATACCAGATGTACCACGCAGCACCATCGGCCTCCTGGCACAGTCTTCCTGTGTACCAAGGTCCCCCACCTCACCAGCTGGCCTTGACCACTTCAGAGATACACGGGGAGACTATTCCCATGGGTCCTGTTGAAACACCTGAGACAAGCCAGCATCAGGACGTTTTAGACTTGAGCCAGAGTTCAGAGTCTTCTGAGCCACCCAAGAGGAAGAGAAAGAAAAAGAAGAAGCATGCTGCACCTAAACAGAGGAAACCACATGGCAGCTTTGATTGGACCAGCCAAGAACACAGCACTACAGAGAAGTACAAGAGGATAATGTCACTGCTGAGGAAAGACGGGGTGGAGGTGGTGGATGAGACAGGTACTAAGGGACTAACAGACACTGACAGTGAGTCTGACCAACATGTGAATCAAATGAGGAGAAAGAGAGCAGTGAGTAAAAGAAAAAAACCGAGCATCAGAGGGAAAAAAGCAACAGTGAAAAGTAGGATCCGAAACCAGGCAAACCGACTAAACCGAGACAATGATTTTCAGCAATCTGACATATCCTCATCTCTGCTGGAGACACAGGCCATTGGGCCTGCACTGGAGCGGTTATTCTACCTACCAGCAGAGGGCAATGATGAGGAAGCCCTGCTCGCCAAAGTGTTGGAAGAGCTCTCAGGGGTTCCAAGATACCCAGACCTCTCAGAGGAAGCTTTGAGCAACATGACCCTTTCACAATATGCCACTCTCATGAACATGTTCCCCCATCCGCAGCTTCCGCCCTTACCCGTACCCTCCTTCCTCCCTCTGCGACCTGACGTCGGCCCAGTCTATAGAGAGACTCCAGAGTTAATCACACCATCTACCCACTGCGACTGGGTCACCCATGTCAATCCCAGTGATGCCAGCTACACCAATACAGTTGGCCATTTTGAGGACCACTATCCTGCCTCTCCAGAACCTCAGCAGCCAGGTGATTCCGACTACACCAATACCTACAGCCATTTTGGCAACCCTTTAGCTATAACTCCAGAACCCCTGCAGCCAGGTGACTACACCAATACAGGCAACCATTTGGAAAACCAATACATTGCCTTACCTGACAATGTGGTTAGCCAGTTTTTGGAGTGTGACTATATTTCCCCTGAGCCTGCCTCCTCCACAGAGCCAGAGCTTCAGCCTTTAGTGCTGAGTGTAGAGAGAGAGCCAATGAAGAGAGAGGCCCAAAGACTGAGGCAGCAGACAGCCAGGATGACGTTATATTGCCTGGACCACAACCCACTGGCCGACAGAGAGGACTTCACACTGGAGCGCTACCTGGACATGTTCACTGACTGAAACACAGTGACTGTGACTACAGAACAATAACCTCAGGAAATTGTATTGGGATTTTTCACCAATAAACATTTGGAATAAAGGCAACGCTCTGCTGTTGTTAATTCTAATCTAACGTACATTTGTTTGCACTTTATATAATCTGTTGTAGGGAATATAATAGAATACCATCCTAATAGATTAGCTAGTGTACATACCGTCACACTGTTGGCTAGTTAATTTGCTAGTCATTTTGATATGTCCATGTCTCAGGGAAATGAAATGTAGTTGGTGGATTTACAATTGATATCAGGCAGCAATGATGATAACATATCAAGATAAGGGAGAAAGACAAAATGCTAGATTTATCTCCGCACTCGTTTTCTGCTGTTGGAACAGTGGCTGTTGTTCGAAACAGTCTGATTTGAAGGCCTGTGTGTGTAGGCCTTGTCCTCTTAAGGCTGAGCGCCCCAAAGGACACAACAGGACAGGGCAAGACTTTTGTTCACATGGGGACCCAATACGAAGACATAATATCGAACCCAATCAAGCACATGATTCACCTTGTGAAACATGCTGACTCAGAAGAAAGCCTAAATGTCCTTAATAAAATTGATTACACTCAGTGGTGGAAAAAGTACCCAATTGTCATACTTGAGTAAAAGTCAAGATAACTTCATAGAAATTGACTCAAGTAAAAGTGAAAGTCACCCAGTAAAATACTACTTGAGTAAAAGTCTAAAAGTATTTGGTTTTAAATATACTTAAGTATCAAAAGTAAATGTAATTGCTCAACTACACTTACGTATCAAAAGTAAAAGTATAAATCAGTTCACATTCCTTCTATTAAGCAAACCAGACGGCACAATTTAAAAAAAAAAGTTTTTATTCACGGATAGCCAGGGGCACACTCCAACACTCAGACATAATTTACTACATCATAGCTAGTTATGGTAGTGTTATCAGTGCTTGACATGGACTGAAATAGGTGCCGGTACTCATTTCGGTTGCTGGTCCTGTTTATATTTAGGTGCAGGAGCTTCACAATACTTTTGAACTAATATTCTAGAAGAGGAATAGGGGCTCAAGCAGTAGAAAATGTGAGGTGCAGGAACTCTGCTCCGGTGAGCTCCTACCCAAGTCGAGCACCGAGTGTTATGCCTATTCAATGGGTAAGATTCAGTATGGTGATGTTTGGAGTTTAGCTGGTATTTATAATGTCGTAGTTGTTCTTTATGAAAGAAGGAATTAAACCTCTCAAAGATCCAATTCCCAGCAGATGTTGATGTTCCTCTCTACCCTTTAACATTGAAACAGTGCCAATAAGAGGTTATTGAATTCCAGTAAATGATTGATTTAATAATGAGCCATCTAAAATACTTGACTGAGAACTTGGTTGCTTAACTGCACGTAATCACTAACTGGTGGAGACGTCACAACCTGTCTTTGACTCTAACACAGACTTTTACTGCGCTACATTTCAATGTACTACTTCTTGTAAACTTCCCCTAAATGGCCGACCTTGACATTAACATTGTAGGCTACCCCACCATTGTAAAAAAGAACATACTATGAGAAAATAACAATGTAAAGCTGAAGAGCGTCTTTTTAAGTGACACTGATGTTTTGGTGTATAATGCAGATAGAGTAACAAAGAGAATTGACACCCATAGCTTGCACTTTGATATCGGATCCACACCAAAAACAGGATAGCACATGACACTGTGGTTTGAAATATTGTTTATAGTGCTAAGCAGCAGCACTGTTTGATCTATTTATTTTCTGAGATAGGTAGTATATTTTCCCTGTCCATCTTTGATATGCCCGTAGAGAATATTATGTTCAACAATACATAGAACAATTGCCCAAATAACATATATTAATGTTTATGTAACGGATGTGAAATGGCTAGCTAGTTAGCGGGTACGCGCTAGTAGCATTTCAATCAGTTACGTCACTTGCTCTGAGACTTAAGTAGTGTTGCCCCTTGCTCTGCAAGGGCCGCGGCCTTTGTGGAGCGATGGGTAACGATGCTTCGTGGGCGACCGTTGTTGATGTGTGCAGAGGGTCCCTGGTTCGCGCCCGTGTCGGGGCGAGGGGACGAGGTAAAGTTATACTGTTACATTGATGCTGTTGACCCGGATCACTGGTTGCTGCGGAAAAAGGAGGAGGTTGAAAGGGGGGTGAGTGTAACGGATGTGAAATGGCTAGCTAGTTAGCGGGTACGCGCTAGTAGCATTTCAATCAGTTACGTCACTTGCTCTGAGACTTAAGTAGTGTTGCCCCTTGCTCTGCAAGGGCCGCGGCTTTTGTGGAGCGATGGGTAACGACGCTTCGTGGGTGTCAGTTGTTGATGTGTGCAGAGGGTCCCTAGTTCGCGCCCGGGTCGGGGCGAAGGGACGGTTTAAAGTTATACTGTTACATTTATATTTTTCAATATTAATAAATGAATGTATGAACATTGTTATTGAAACCAAAATGCTGCTCTTAGAGCAAGCGGTAAATCTTCATATGACACCACATTTTGATTTGTAGCACTTACATATCAAATATTATGGAGACTTAAAGGAGGCCAAAATGTCATAAATATGCCAACTTTGATTATTTCTCAACTATGCTTTTAGATACAAATATCAACTCTATGTCAACAATCCTTCCTCCAAAGGACCATTCTACACATGACCAAAAGTATGTGGACAACTGATCGTCGAACATCTCATTCCAAAATAATGGGCATTGGTCCCCCCTTTGCTGTTGAAACAGCCTCCATGTTTCTGGGAAGGCTTTCCACTAGATGTTGGAACATTGCTGCGGGCACTTGCTTCCATTCAGCCACAAGAGCATTAATGAGGTCGGGCACTGATGTTGGGCGATGAGGCCTGGCTCGCAGTTGGTGTTCTAATTCATCCCAAAGATGTCCAATGGGGTTAAGGTCAGGGCTCTGTGCAGGCCATTCAAGTTCTTCCACACCTATCTTGACAAATAATTTCTGTATGGACCTCGCTTTGTGCACGGGGGCATTGTCATGCTGAATCAGGAAAGGGCCTTCCCCAAACTGTTGCCACAAAGTTGGAAGCACAGAATCGTCTAGAATGTCATTGTATGCTGTAGCGTTAAGATTTCCCTTCAAGGGCCTAGCCTGAACCATGAAAAACAGCCCCAGACCATTATTCCTCCTCCACCAACCTTTATAGTTGGCTCAATCGATTCGGGCAGGTAGCGGTTTCCTGTCATCGTCCAAATCCAGATTTGTCCTTCGGACTGCCAGATAGTGAAGCGTGATTCATCACTCCAGAGAATGCGTTTCCACTGCTCCAGAGTCCAATGGTGCCGAGCTTTACACCACCTCAGCCGACGCTTGGCATTGCTCATGGTGATCTTGGGCTTGCTTCCAACGAACAGTTATTGTGCTGATGTTGCTTCCAGAGGCAGTTTGGAACTCAGTAGTGAGTGTTGCAACTGAGGACAGACGATTTTGACGCTCTTCAGCGCTCAGCAAGAAGTTAACAAACTGCCTTGTTGGAAAGGTGGCATCCTATGACGGTGCCACGTTGAAAGTCACTGAGTTCTTCAGTAAGGCCACTCTACTGCCAATGTTTGTCTATGGAGATTATATGGCTGTGTGCTCCATTTTATAAACCTGTCAGCAACGGGTGTGGCTGAAATAGCCAAATCCACTCATTTGAAGGAGTGTCCACATACTTTTGTATATATAATGTATTTATTAAGTGTTGTGGAGATTATAACAGAACATGGCCAAGATGTTCAAATGTTCATAAATGACCAGCATGGTCAAATAATAATAATCACAGTAGTTGTCGACAACATAGCTCAGGCAGTAGGAAGCTCTCTCATTCATTTATATGCAAGTCTTATACTCAGCTGGCCCATCCCCGGATGTTGTGTTAAATGCTCTACAACAAAGATTTCTTAGTGTCCAAAAAGCTTTCTCGACCCTTAACTTGTTCTGAACACTCCAAAACAAAGGTAATGTGGTTTGGTAAGAAGAATGCCCTTCTCCCCACATGTGTGATTACTACCTCTGAGGGTTTAAAGCTTGAGGTAGTCACCTTATACAAGTACTTGGGAGTATGGCTAGACGGTACACTGTCCTTCTCTCAGCACATATCAAAGCTGCAGGCTAAAGTAAAATCTAGACTTGGTTTCCTCTATCGTAATCACTCCTCTTTCACCCCAGCTGCAAAACTAACCCTGATTCAGATGACCATCCTACCCATGCTAGATTACGTAATTTATAGAAAGCAGGTAAGGGTGTTATCTAGCGGCTAGATGTTCTTTACCATTTGGCCATCAGATTTGCCACCAATGCTCCTTATAGGACACATCACTGCACTCTATACTCCTCTGTAAACTGGTCCTCTCTGTATACCCGTCGCAAAACCCACTGGTTGATGCGCATTTATAAAACCCTCTTAGGCCTCACTCCCCCATTTCTGAGATACCTACTGCAGCCCTCATTCTCCACATACAACACCCGTTCTGCCAGTCACATTCTGTTAAAGGTCCCCAAAGCACACACATCCCTGCGTCAATCCTCTTTTCAGTTCGCTGCAACTAGCGACTGGAACGAGCTGCAACAAACACTCAAACGGGACAGTTTTATCTCAATCTCTTCGATCAATGACTCAATCATGGACACTCTTACTGACAGTTGTACCTGCTTTGTGTGATGTATTGTTGTCTCTAGCTTCTTGTCCTTTGTGCTGTTGTCTGTGCCCAATAATGTTTGTACCATGTTTTGTGCTGCTACCATGTTGTGTTACTACCATGTTGTTGTCATGTTGTGTTGCTAATTCCAGGCCCCGTTCCCGCAGGAGGCTTTTTGCCTTTTGGTAGTTTGTTTTGGTAATTTATTTTAAAAAAAAGGTTAAATAAAATAAAAAATAAAAATAAATCCATGATAAAGGATCCATCTCTTGACTGTCTCCTCTTCTATCGCTCACATTAACAGACACTAAGTGGAAACTGGTCACAAGCTCCACCGACTTGAAAATAAAATTACTTTTAGGGGGGAAAAAAATTACAAAAGTCAAAACAGATTAGTTGCACAACATTAACAGATCGGTAATCGAACACTTACGTAGTAGTTAGTAGTGAGTAGTTGTACTACACACTATCTGTCACGAATCCCGCTTCCTGAGTCTGGGTTTGCCTGTGTGTCTGTCCTGGAGTGTGTTTCAGGTGTCCTGGAACGCACCCTGTCTGGTTGCCGGGCGAATTAGCTCATTGGGAGATTGATTTCACCCGCACCTGTTTCCCGTCAGTAATCTGCACACCTGTCCTGATCATCATCTCTACCCTTCAAAGGCTCTGACCTGACTTCCATTCCCTGCCGGATCGTTAGCCATGAACAGTATGTTGTGCCTGAGTACCAGACTCCAGTTGGATAGAATTTGTTTTGTTGTTTTCATTTACGTATTGCTTGCCTTGAACTTACCTCCGTTTGTTTTGTCTTCAGTTACTCACCTGGATCATTCACTCCATTCCCGCCTGGTTGACAGAGGATTCTGCTACTACATTGGATTCACCTATTTCCTCTCATCTACTCACCACCGCTGCCCGCTACGCCATCTGGATATATCTACCTTTTCACATTTCACTGTAAATAAATACTCACCTTCTTCCTACGCTCCTTGTCCTGGTCTGCTTCTGGGTTCGATCTTGAAAGATCGTGACACTATCATAGTATTTCAAGACTTGTGAGGAAAATGCTTGTGAAATGTGTTGGAAAGGGGGAGGTATGGCTGGTAAATCTATACGTTTCGAATACCATTGCAAAGACCTTGAACTCCCCTAAGCCATAACCTTCAGAGACCAGTCTAATATTAAACAACTGATCCAATTGTGGGGATTTTTTTTCTGGTTCTCTATATTCATAAGTGCAGAGACAAATAACCACCCACTGCTGAGCTCTGTTGAAACTACAAGATACACATCTCTATCGGCCTGATCTGAATGCAAGTTATTTAAAGCCTAATATTATGATCTGATACATTTATTAGAGCAGCACCTTAACTGGAAATACTGAGTATGAATAGAGACAGTAATATGCATGTGTAGTGAAAACAAGTGTAAAAACCACACACAGACTGTGTGTTTGTGTGTGTGTGTGTGTACTTTGGCAGCATCTAAGACACACCCACCCCTTCTCAGCCTCCAACTTATAGCCCTGCACACTGCTGCTATTGACTCACTCCTCCCCATGACCAGATAGAGAACAGAGCAGCAGTCTGAGCTCCTCTCTCACCCTACGCTCCTCTCACCACACCTGGGATCCACATCCAGCCGTCCCTCTTCTGCTTTCAGACAACCAGAAGAACCATGGTGCTCTACCACAGGGAGTTTGACAAGGCAGGCAGGGCAGCCGGTCTCCAGATATGGAGGATAGAGAAGATGGAGCTGGTCCCTGTGCCTGAGAACTTACACGGGAACTTCTATGTTGGGGATGCGTATGTGGTCCTCCACACTGTCAAACAGCGGGATAGCTGCTTCTACGACCTGCACTACTGGCTGGGTGAGTTTGTGTGTGTATGTGTGTGTATGTGTGTGTATGTGTGTGTGTGTGTGTGTGTGTGTGTGTGTGTGTGTGTGTGTGTGTGTGTGTGTGCGTGCGTGCGTGCGTGCGTGCGTGCGTGCGTGCGTGCGTGCGTGCGCACGTGCGTGTGTGCGTGTTTCCTCAGGCTGTTCAGCAGGATGTCACATGCTGGATGATTTGTTTACTGACGGAGGCTTATCAAACATTGGAGATAAATGTGAACATATTTAGGGAGTGCCTCATAGATGTTAAAGTTTTATATCTACAGGCTGAAATCAACGGCATCATTTTATCATAATATTGTCATTAACATTAATAAATACATTGGCAAAAGATAAAGCAACTTAGCATCAAAGGGCATACGGTACTAACGGTGTTATAACACATTCACTTCGTCATAGGATCACATCTGTGTAGATGTATTCATATAAGAGAAGAACAGGTTGTACATACAAGACAGAACAAGAGAGATGGTTTGGCTTGTATTGGAGAAGGAATGGTGACACCACAAGTTCAGATATAGGATGCTGAGAATGTTGAGAAATGAAAGATGGTTGAGAAATGGACACAATAATCACTATTATGTGGTTTTCAGTTAAATGTTTCAGTTAATACTCCGTGTCCAGTCACCCTCTGAACGACACACATACATAATCCATGTCTCAATTGTCTCAAGGCTTAAAGATCCTTCTTTAACCTGTCTCCTCACCTTCATCTACACTGATTGAAGTGGATTTAACAAGTGACATCAATACGGGTTCATAGCTTTCACCTGGATTCACCTGGCCTGTCTATGCCAAGGAAAGAAGAGGTGTTCCTAATGTTTTGTACACTCAGTGTATGTGCTGTATGTGTTATTGTCCGCCATAGTAGTGTCACTGTCATTTCACAACTGTGTGAGGTCTCGAGGTGCTGTTGTCTGTTACTGTAGACAGAAGAAAGTCAACCCATCTTGTCATCAGCTGAAAACAAATGGTTTGCCTGAAGTAGGAAGTGATTATCTGGTTAAAGGCCAGGCGAGTTGCCATATCCTGACGCTTCCTGGACAATTCTCAGATGTTAAGATTCTGAGATAAGGACATTCCAGGCAGAGGTCGTAAACTATATCAGTCATCGTTGCACACATCATGGGACGGTGATGTTTTCCCTTCCTATCAGGACTATAGCCACTCTGGAAAACAATCAAGACTTTTCATGAACCTTTGAGTAACTACTCTGTTCAGCTGTCTCAGAGTACACACTACCTGAAAGTACTATCAGATTAAGGTAGATTATTGTAGAAACATGGTGTTGTACAGCTGTTGTGGTGGAGCTATGGAACCATGCAAGTCAAGACTACTGATCTGTAACACTAGCTTCCTTCCTTGACACATCTCTCTCCTCCTCTCTCTCTTTTCACTCACCAACTCCCATCTGAATACAAACATCAATAGCACCACTAAGATGTTAGGTTGTCCTTCCTCTCCTCCCGCATCCCCCCCATCATCATCATCATCATGAATCATTAACCAGTAAAGACACTAATGGGCATCCAATAGGTTTCCTTGCCATTTTGCTTGCTGCTATGGGCTTTAATTTCTTCCTCAGTTCCGCAATTCAGTCACCCATTAAATTAGAATGGCCAAATGCTATAGACTAATGTTTAATGTAGGTTAGTCACACCAAAATAGCAGGTATGACTTGGACTGTTTACCATCAGCCTACAAGGTATCACTAACAGGATGCCAGATCCTGGAATTAAACCTCTGTAGTGGTGTTTATTTTGTATTTAACCTTTATTTAACTAGTCAGTTAAGAACAAATTCTTATTTACAATGACGGCCTACCAAAAGGCAAAAGGCCTCCTGCAAGGACGGGGGCTGGGATTAGAAATAAAAATATAGGAAAAAACACACATCACGACAAGAGAGACACCACAACACTACATAAAGAGAGACCTGACAACACATGCAACACATGACAACACAACATGGTACAGTAGCAACACCACATGACAACAACTTGGTAGCAACACAACATGGCAGCAGCACAACATGGTACAGTAGCAGCACAAAATATGGTACAAACATTATTGGGCACAGACAACAGCACAAAGGGCAAGAGGGTAGAGATAATAATACATCATACGAAGCAGATACAACTGTCAGTAAGAGTGTCCAGGATTGAGTCTTTGATCGAAGAAAGTGTTTGTTGCTCGTTCCAGTCGCTAGCTGCAGCGAACTGAAAAGATGAGCGACCCAGGAATGTGTGTGCTTTGGGGATCTTTAACAGAATGCGATTGGCAGAACGGGTGTTGAATGTGGAGTATGAGGGCTGCAGTAGATATCTCAGATAGGGGGTGGTGAGGCCTAAGAGGGTTTTATAAATACGCATCAACCAGTAGGTTTTGCGACAGGTATACAGAGATGACCAGTTTACAGAGGAGTATAGAGTGCAGTGATGTGTCCTATAAGGAGCATTGGTGGCAAATCTGATGGACGAATGGTAAAGAACATCTAGCCGCTATAGAGCACCCTTAACTGCGATCTATAAATTACATCTCCGTAATCGAGCATGGGTAGGATGGTCATCTGAATCAGGGTTAGTTTGGCAGCTGGGATGAAAGAAGAGTGATTATGATAAAGGAAATCAAGTCTAGATTTAACCTTAGCCTGTAGCTTTGATATGTTCTGAGAGAAGGACAGTGTACCATCTAGCCATACTCCCAAGTACTTGTATGAGGTGACTACCTCAAGCTTGAGACCCTCAGATGTAATAATCACACCTGTGGGGCATTCTTCTTACCAAACCACATGACCTTTGTTTTGGAGATGTTCAGAACAAGGTTAAGGGCAGAGAAAGCTTTTTGGACACTGAGAAAGCTTTGTTGTAGAGTGTTTAACACAAAATCAGGGGAGGGGCCAGCTGAGTATAATACTGTATCATCTGCATATTAATGGATGAGAGAGCATCCTACTGCCTGAGCTATGTTGATGGCAACATGCAAAGCTGGTAGACTCTGTTGCAGAGTGAGAATGCATTAAAGTATTAAAATAAAGCATACTATGAGCATTAGAGGCATAACATCAACCAGGCAGTTTGTGCTGAAGTTGTGCTAAAGTTCCTCTGTCTAAACTTGAATAGTCTCTCATTTCATACGAACATTTATCATATTGTATTTAAGTACTGTACCACTCATGCTCTCTCCTCAGGTAAGGAGTGCAGCCAGGATGAGAGCACGGCGGCGGCCATCTTTACTGTTCAGCTGGATGATTTTCTTGGAGGGAAGCCTGTCCAGTACCGAGAACTGCAGGGGTTCGAGTCCACTGCCTTCACACGATACTTCAAGGGAGGAATCACATACAAAGTACGGTATTGTTTTACTGATGCATTTTATTTCAGTTTATTTCACTAATATTAGATTTATTCCTTTATCTGTGTTACTGCTATTTACTACGAGAATATATGGTGTTATACTGAACCAGAACGCACCCTTATTTTTTAGCAGTGAACATTCATTCCATTTGCCACATTTTACATTTCAGACCCTGGGCATCATATGCTGAAGGTGTGCTATTAAATAATCACTTTTTGCAACGTTTTATTTGGCCCTGACCATGGGCAGCAACAGTGACTCATGGGATGGAAAAGGAGCTTGGTGTAGGGAACAGGAAAACAGTTATGTGTTCCACACGTTGTTTGTTTTCTTGGTCCTGAACATTTCTTGGTTTTCCGTAATATTGCCTAATCGCTAGAAGGAAGTACTTGACACGCTACCCTTGTTCAACCTCATAGGGTACTTATAGGCCCTGACATTGCCTTTTGTATGTTGTTTCAGGGATGTTTGTGTTGGGTAATACGTAACTGTGTACCTTGTTTTGTATGTGATGTATAATACGCATGTACATCTGCGTCTTGAATTGCTTTTAAACTGAGCAAGACAAATTCCCTCGAGGGCATTAAAGTATTCGATTCTATCCTAATCTACTCTTTTCTATTCTACTCTATTTTATTCTATTCTATTCTGTTCTATTCTAGGCCGGAGGCGTGGCCTCTGGGTTCCATCACGTGGTCCCCAATGACCTGTCAGCTCTGAGACTATTCCACATCAAAGGTCGCCGTGTCGTCAGGGCAACCGAGGTCACCCTCAACTGGTCCAGCTTCAACAGAGGGGACTGCTTCATCGTGGACCTGGGAGCAGTATGTTTTCATTGATTGATCTACTGGATCAGTAGATTGTACTCTGGCCTCCCTCTATGTGAGAGTTTACCATATAGATATAGAACATGTATCAGTGATATAGTGTCTATGGTGGTAACACTGCCTCTGCCAAGAGGTCCAGACTTTCATGGCACGTATGGTAGTGCCCTCAGTGGCCCTGTAACAACAGTTCATTTGTTTGACTGTCACTTTCCTGAGAAACCTGACTCATTGTCTAGACTTCACTCTGTAACAAACTTCAAATTCTGCTGAAACACAAACATTGTCCGTTCGGCTTGAGTTCTTATTAAATCAAAAACATATGAAGGCCTATGGTATGTTGACTTAAGGTGGGTATCAAGATCATTTGATATACAAGGTATTCTAATGTTTACCAAATTAAATTCGAAAGCTATTCTCTTCACTCCTGTTTGAATATTGCCAGAAATCAGGATGTATTGCCACACAACAGTGATCCACTGGTTTTGAACCGGGGTTGTCTGCTTGCCACAAGATTGTGTTAATTAGCCCTCGAAGCTAAAGCCTTTATGCACCTGGAACTACATAAAGTGTGCAACAGCCCTCTTTTCAACTGAACCATATCTGTTACCTTTCTCTAGGTTATCTACCAGTGGTGCGGTTCAGAGTGCAACAAGTTTGAGCTCCTGAAGGCAGCACAGGTGGCTGCCGGTATCCGTGACAACGAGAGGAATGGCCGAGCAAAACTGGTTGTCGTGGAGGAAGGGAGCGAGCCGTCTAAGTTAACTGAGGTGACAGATGTTCATTCAACACGACATTTAACTTTCATTCCCTAGTCTAGTGTTTGCACTCTTGAATTGAAATTAACTGCAAAACTGTATGACAGTTAAGTAATCTACTTTTGTGTGACATCATTTCACTATCTCCATTGTCAATGTTATCTTTGTGGTTTTTGTCTTTGTGTTTTTACCTGTCAATCCTAACAGGTACTCGGCAACAAGCCAAATCTACCAGAAGGTGATGACAATGACGATATGGTGGCAGATATCTCCAACAGGAAGATGGCCAAACTCTACATGGTATGGTCACACTCTTACACAGACACACACACACATACACACACACATTCAAACTCATCTCGTTGTTGTTCCTTCCAGGTATCTGATGCGTCCGGAGCGATGCAGGTGACCCTGGTCTCAGAGGAGAACCCGTTCTCTCAGAGCCATCTGCTGTCTGACGAGTGCTTCATCCTGGACCACGGGAAGAGCAGGATGATCTTCATCTGGAAAGGTACATATTTAAACTGCTGAACATCTTTATCTTGACAAATCATCTAAATTCATCACTCATCCTTTTATACCTCCCACCTTTTTTGTACCTCTTCTTCTGCATGAATCATCCAACATCACCCATAAAGGCCGTAACGCCAACCCCAGCGAGAGGAAGACTGCCATGAAGACTGCTGAGGGCTTCATCAAGCAGATGGGCTACCCACCTAACACACAGGTTCATGCTCGTTATCATCCATCTAGCATCAGTCATAATTGCTATGTTTGGATCTCGTGACTCAAATATCGTGTCAGTTCATGTCCTGCTAAACTGATTGGGACTGAAGGGGAGTTGATCCCCAACCCTGACGTTCATAGGAACAACTCTTTACCTCCAGATCCAGGTACTTCCAGAGGGTGGGGAGACTCCCATCTTCAAACAGTTCTTCCAGGGGTGGAGGGATAAGAACCAGAGCGAGGGGTTTGGGAAGGTCTTTGTGACCGAGAGGATCGCTAAGATACATCAGGTGGAGTTCGATGCCTCCAAGCTCCATGAGTCCCAGAGCATGGCAGCCCAGCATAACATGGTGGACGACGGCACAGGGGACACTCAGGTACAGGACCAAGTGTTACCACCACAAGACATGGTTAGCCCACTGAGCTATGGTCTAAGCAATAGATCGGGACACTAACACAGGCCTTCATGTATCAGGCAAGCTTCCTCATTACGCAAGTGTTACAAGGAGTGAATAAGCATTTATTTTTTTCTTTTATTTAACCTTTATTTAACCAGGAAGGGCTCATTGGGATTTAAAATCTCTTTTACAAGAGCGTCCTGGCCAAGATAGGCAGCACCAAGTCATTACAAAAATTACAGACAGACATGAAAAACTACAAGTAATCTAGTAAAAACCATTGAATTCACAAGAGTATAACAAAATCAAAAACAGCAAATTAAAAACATTGACAGGTCAGGGAATCAGCCTCAAAATCCTTCATCAGTGATTTAAAAACACCAATCGGGACAAGTTCTTCCAGTTTTAAATTATTTTGTAAGGTGTTCCAAGACGATGGCGCAGAGTACATAAAAGACCTTTTACCAAATTCAGTTCGGACATTTGGAACAGTTAGCAGGATAAAGTCTAGCGAACGAAGAGAGTACCCACCACATTTCTGAACAATAAAAATGCCCAAATAAAAAGGTAGTAAACCCAAAATGGCTTTGTAAATAAAAGTATACCAGTGACTGAGCCTACGAGTGACTAGAGAAGGCCAGCCAACCCTGGTATACAAAGTGCAGTGGTGCGTAAGGGTTTTGCAGTTTAAAATAAATCTCAAAGTGCCATGGTAAAGAGTGTCAATTGATCTCAAACACTGAGCGGAAGCATTCATATATAAAATATCCCCATAGTCTAGTAAAGGCATAAATGTAGCTGATACTAGCCTCCTTCTGGCTTCAAAAGAAAAACAGGCCTTATTCCTAAAATAAATACCCAATTTCAGCTTCAATTTTTTTGTAAGTTGTTGAATATGCAATTTAAAAGAGAGGCCGTCATCAATTAAAATTCCAAGATATTTATATGAGGTTACAACCTCAATCTCCTTGCCCTGACAGGTAGTAATAGGTGAAAGGTTCAGAGGTCTATTTCTTGCATTAGAAAACACCATTAGTTTAGTTTTGTCAGTATTGAGGATAAGCTTCAATTGACACAAGGTATGTTGAACAGTATAAAAAGCAGTTTGCAAGTTCTGGAAAGCTTTTGTAAGAGATGAGGCACAACAGTAAATAACAGTATCATCAGCATAAAAATGAAGTTGTGCATTTTGGACATTTTTGTCTAAATCATTTATATAAAAAGTGAATAAGAGAGGACCAAGTACAGAGCCTTGGGGCACACCATTCAGGACAGACAATTTAACAGACATAAGCCCATCAAATTGAGTGCACTATCAGAGTTCTATCAGACAGATAGTTAGCAAACCATGCAACTGCATGCTCCGAAAGACCTACACTCAACAATCTCTGCCTTAGTATAGCATGATCAACTGTATCAAAAGCCTTAGAGAGATCAATAAAAAGTGAGACACAGTGCTGTTTTTTGTCAAGGGCTTCAGTGATATCATTTAAAACCTTCATGGCTGCTGTAATTGTGCTATGCTTCTTCCTGAAGCCCGATTGGTACATTGATAAAATAGAGTTAGTAAATAAAAACTCTTTTAGCTGTTCACTTACAAGGGTTTCAAGTATTTTCACCAGGGGTGACAGCTTTGAGATTGGCCTATACTTATTTAAAAGAGTTGGATCTCCCCCTTTTAAAAGTGGTAGGACAAATGCTGATTTCCAGATCTTTGGAATTTCATTACATTCCAGGGTTAGATTGAACAGATATGTAAGTGGTTCAGCTATGAAATCAGCTGCCAGATTTAAAAAGCAGGGATCCAAAAGATCAGGACCTGCAGGCTTTATGTGATCTAAGGATTTCAGGGCTTTATGTACCACCTGCACTGAGAATGGCAAAAAGCTAAAAGTTTGACCAGCTCTCACTGGTTCATCCACACAGGGTTGTACAGAGACAGAGGACACTAGTTCATCCACACAGGGTTGTACAGAGACAGAGGACACTGAATCAAACAGCCTACCAGATGATACAAAGTGCTCATTGAAACAATTCAGCATTTCAGTTTTGCCATATATAGCAACAGAGTCCTTCAAAACACATGACGGTAATTCATTAACATTACTGTTACCAGACATAGACTTAATAGCATTCCAAAACTTTCTAGGGTCATTCAGGTTATCAGTGGTAACAGACATAATATATTCAGACTTGGCCTTCCTGAGAAGAAAAGAACACTTGTTTCTTAACTGCCTAAAAATAAGCCAATCAGCATCAGAACAAGATTTCCTTGCTTTAGCCCAGGCTAGATTACGGTCGTGAATAATACAAGACAGCTCAGAAGAAAACCATGGATTATCCCGCCCTTTAACCCTGAACCTGCGGAATGGGGCATGTTTGTTTACTATTTGGAAAAAACCATCATGAAAGAATATCCAGGCAGTTTCCACATCAGGGATAAGCTCAATCTTGCTCCAGTCAAAATAAAACAAATCATGAAAGAAAGCCTGCTCATTAAAACACTTCAAATTTCTCTTACGAATAAAACGTGAATTTGCCTTTGGAACCTTAGTATTTCTAACAGCAACAACAGCACAATGGTCACTTAAATCGTTACAAAAAACACCAACCGCAGAATATTTATGTGGAACATTTGTCAATATCAAATTGTAGATTTATCTGGGCATTTAAGATTTGGGCGAGTGGGTGAGTTAATCAACTGGGTAAGATTCAAAGAATTACAAAACATTTGTAAATCATCAGACACCGGCTTTAACCAACACCAGTTGAGATCACCAATCAAGATCATTTCACTGTAAAGAAGTTTAGACATAAGGTGCGTCAAAGAAGAAAATGCGTCACCGAGAGCAGAGGGGGGTCTATAACAGCCAATCACAGTTATAGAGAGGCCCTTTGAAACCTCAATATTCAAAGCAAGAAATTCCAACTGTTTACAAATAGTTTCAGACTTTGCCACACTTACATGGAATTTAGATTTTACATATATAGCCATACCCCCACCTTTCTTAACCCGATCAGTGCGATAAACATTGTAACCACTTATACAAATACCTTATCAAAAATAGACTTGCTGAGCCAGGTTTCAGAAAACACAATTACATCAGCTTCAGTTGATTTAGCCCAAATCCTAACCCCATCAATTTATGACAACAGGCTGCGTACATTTAAATGAAAAATACCAAAACCAGATCTTGATTTAAAATCAGAGGGGGTTTGGAGACATTGCATATCAGGGCCAGGATTAGGTTGCACGTTACCTGATATCAACAACAGAAGAATAACTAGGCACCTCTGTTTAATAACCTTGCACGGCTTCTCTTTTTTAAGAGACCTACTGCAAGCGAATTCTACAAGTGAGTTTCCAGACAATACAAAACAGTCATTTAAAACCATTAGACTTTGGTAGTGACACAAATTCGTACTGTTCATGTAACGGATGTGAAATGGCTAGCTAGTTAGCGGGTACGCGCTAATAGCGTTTCAATCGGTTACGTCACTTGCTCTGAGACTTGAAGTAGGGTTTCCCCTTGCTCTGCAAGGGCCGCGGCCTTTGTGGAGCGATGGGTAACGATGCTTCGTGGGCGACCGTTGTTGATGTGTGCAGAGGGTCCCTGGTTCGCGCCCGGGTCGGGGCGAGGGGACGCCGTAAAGTTATACTGTTACATTGATGCTGTTGACCCGGATCACTGGTTGCTGCGGAAAAGGAGGAAGTCGAAAGGGGGGTGAGTGTAACGGATGTGAAATGGCTAGCTAGTTAGCGGGTACGCGCTAATAGCGTTTCAATCGGTTACGTCACTTGCTCTGAGACTTGAAGTAGGGTTTCCCCTTGCTCTGCAAGGGCCGCGGCTTTTGTGGAGCGATGGGTAACGATGCTTCGTGGGTGACTGTTGTTGATGTAGAGGGTCCCTGGTTCGCGCCTGGGTTGGGGCGAGGGGACGGTCTAAAGTTATACTGTTACATTCACATCATGCCACAAATGCATCGGCACTTGGACGAGTGGACCGAGTAAAAAAGAGCGAGTTCCTGGAGACAAAATGTCTAATGGACGGGAGAGCACATTGTCAGATGTACTCACCCTGCGACAATGTTCGTTTTCTCCAGAGTTCAGTAAAGTCAGTGCACAAAGCAATACCACTTAAATTGGCATTTTCTCTGACAAAAAAATAAGAGGCCAGCGAAGGTAAGGGGAGAGAGGGACAGCGTGTATGTGAGTCAATGTGAGTGTTTGCGCGTGTGAGTAGATTGGGTGTTGAGGGCGATAGAGAGAACGGGTTGAGCTGCCACTGACAGCCAGGCGAAGAGCAAAAAGGAGCAGCTTGGACAAGACACTCCGCGGACGAAGGAGGAACTCAGGCCAGCCAGAGATAGGGTTACTTTGGTAAACTTCAAGTAATGAAGTGCCGAGTTGAGGAGGACCCGTGATCTTTACACCAGCAAAAATAAAAGTTTGCACTACATAACAACGAAGTTACGCAACCATAAATAAATAGACTATTAGTAGGTTAAAACGTACTAGTCACAGACAAACGACTTGACATGCTGCCATCTTGGATTAGACATCATTTGAGTGTATATGCATATATGCTAATACATGCTAATGTACACATGAGTCAGGTGTTTTATTCCACTGACAATCCCAATCACATAGATTGTTAAACAAATTATAGTAGAATAACCAGCCAGATGCATGTTTCATGTTCCAGATCTTCAGAGTGGAGAGCAGTGGTCGAGTCCCAGTTGACCCAAAGACGTATGGTCAGTTCTATGGAGGAGACTGTTACATCATCCTCTATACATATAAGAGAGGACAGATCATCTACACCTGGTCAGTCTGGTAGACCTGTACTCATATTTTCAATTAGATTGATTGGTTGGTTGGTTGGTTGATTAGATGGGTGGGTGGATGGATGGATTGATCCGTATACTTCCTGTGGCAGGCAGGGGGCTAGCAGCACTCTGGATGAGCTCACAGCTTCAGCCTTCCTAACTGTGGAGCTGGATCGCTCTCTGGGAGGGAACGCAGTTCAGGTAGGACTAACCCAAATTAAGATGAGGATCTCTTATTGTCCAATGTCCATGAATGTCCAATGGAAATGTGTGTTCTGCTTTATCCCAACCCTTCTGAAAGACACCCACACACACACTGAGGCTGAAGAGGTTGGAGCAGATCGCCTCGGTGGAAATGTGTCAAAACTGTATAAAGTTTGTAAATTCATTTTTTTTATATCACAGTAGTAAAGTGTGATACTAGAGGATGTCATTCTCTCCAGTCTACTGTGTATTAAATCCCCTAATTTGACTGCCGTATCAGGGTTTACTTTCCATGCCTTCGGGGCAGGACGGAATCTTTTCTCTGTATGTGGAATTGGCATCCCTTAATCTGATTCAATGATTTATGACCAATAGGTAGCACAGGGTGCTGCTTGTAGAGAGACACTGGGAGATTCTCAATTGGTTTTACTAACTCCCCCATCCCCTCCATTTTTTGAAAAAGTTGAAAGGTAATCAAGAGGAGGGGAGGAAAGGATACGTGGAAACAAATTCACTTGTATGAAATGAGACTCTCCTTCTCCACTCGTGCAACATTAAGCAAATTGAGAGAGTAGGACTGTAAGGTTCTATCTGAAAAAAGATGATTCTGAGATGATTGGTTTTAACCTTTCTAGGACACACGTTCCGCTAGCGGAAACCCCCCCCAACATTCCGCTGAAAAGGCAGCACGCGAAATTCAAAAATATTTTTTAGAAATATTTAACTTTCACACATTAACAAGTCCAATACAGCAAATGAAAGATAAACATCTTGTGAATCCAGCCAACATGTCCGATTTTTAAAATGTTTTACAGCGAAAACACAACATATATTTATGTTAGCTCACCACCAAATCCAAAAAACACAGCCATTTTTCCCAGCAAAGATAGCTTTCACAAAACCCAGAAATAGAGATAAAATGTATCACTAACCTTTGAACATCTTCATCAGAAGACACTCATATGACATCATGTTACAGAATACATTTATGTTTTGTTCGATAATGTGCATATTTATAGCCACAAATCTTGGTTACATTGGCGCCATGTTCAGAAATGGCTCCAAAATATCCGGAGAAATTTTAGAGAGCCCCGTCATCTAACATAAATACTCACTTTGATGAAAGATACATGTTTTACATATAATTAAAGATACACTGGTTCTTAATGCAACCGCTGTGTCAGATTTAAAAAAAAAAAAAATGTAAAAAGCACACCATGCAATAATCTGAGATGGCGCTCAAAAATACAAAACATTACTCCTCCATGTTGGAGTCAACAGAAATACGAAATTACATCATAAATATTCCCTTACCTTTGAATATCTTCATCAGAATACAATGCCAGGAATCCTAGTTCCACAATAAATCGTTTTTTTGTTCGACGTCCATTACTTATGTCATATTAGCAACTTTATCTAGCATGTGTAGTACACGTGTCCAAACACCGGCGCATTGAAGGCAAACGTCGGATGAAATCTTCAAAAAGTGATATTACTAGTCGAATAAACTGGTCAAAATTAGTAGAGAATCAATCTTTAGGATGTTGTTATCATATATATCCAATAACGTCCCAACCGGAGCATTTCTTCATGTCTATATAACTCATGGCAAACACGGATATCACATGCCTAGCGTGCGTGGCCAGGAACTGGCAATCTGCCAGACCAGTCACTCCAATAGCTCCCATCTGGCCCCACATCATACTATAGGCTTCATTCCACGTTCTACCGACTGTTGACATCTAGTGGAAGGCGTATGAAGTGCATACAGATCCATAAATGACAGAGATTTGAATAGGCGATGACTTTCCCATCGACCTATTTCAGATTTTTCACTTCCTGTTTGGAAGTTTGCCTGCCAAATGAGTTCTGTTATACTCACAGACATAATTCAAACGGTTTTAGAAACTTCGGAGTGTTTTCTATCCAGTAGTAATAATAATATGCATATATTATCATCTGGGACAGAGTAGGAGGCCGTTCAATTTGGGCACCAATTCATCCAAAGGTGAAAATGCTGCCCCCTATCCCAAAGAAGTTTTAAAGTTCCAACCACTCTTTGGTTTGCATGGTATCAGCAATTTTTATCTTGTATTATTTTTTACTTAATTACATGAATTGGGGGAATTTACAATGCTACTGTTGAAGTCTGAAGTTTACATAAACCTTAGCCAAATACATTTAAACTCAGTTTTTCACAATTCCTGACATTTAACCTTTAACGAGTCACCAACCCGGATCCGGGATCACCCCCCACTCCCCCCCCACTGAGTAGCATAGCTAGCATAGCGTCACAAGTAAATTGTAGCATCTAAATATCATTAAATCACAAGTCCAAGACACCAGATGAAAGATACAGATCTTGTGAATAAAGCCACCATTTCAGATTTTTAAAATGTTTTACAGGGAAGACACAATATGTAAATCTATTAGCTAACCACGTTAGCATAAGACACAATTTTTTTACTCCAACAGTTTTTTCCTGCGTCAGTAGCTATCACTAATTCGACTAAATAAAAATATATATAGCCACTAACCAAGAAACAACTTCATAAGATGACAGTCTGATAACATATTTATGGTATAGCATAGTTTTTTTTTGAAAAATGTGCATTTTTCAGGTATAAATCACAGTTCTACATTGCAGCTGCAATCTGAAATAGTGCTGACGCAGCCAGAACAATTACAGAGACCAACGTCATATAACTAATTACTTATCTTAAAACATTTCAGAAAAATACACAGCGTACAGATATTGAAAGCCCAACATCTGGTGAATCCAAACAATATTTCAGATTTATTAAATGTTTTATAGCGAAAACAAAATGTAGCGCTAAATTAGCATAGCCACGCCAGCCAGAACCAGCTGGGCGCCCGCGACCAGTTCACATGCACGACAGATATATGAAATAACATCGTAAATTGGGTCTTACTATTGCTGATCTTTCATCAGAATGTTGATCAATGTGTCCTTAGTCCTGATGAGTCGTTCAATCCATTCATAATGGCAACTTTCCCTCTTCATTTAGCATATGTACTGGTCGACTGGCCAAAGTAAAAAAAAGTCACAGAACGGAACACGGCAAAACTCCCGAAAAAATTCAAATAATCTGATTAAACTATATTGAAAAAACATACATTAAGATGATATGGTCACATGTATCAAACAAACTTCGAGACGGAGATAGTTTTCATCCGTAACGGCAGCAAAACAGTAGACAATCGCACCTCCAAATAGCGCGAGTCAGAGAACCGGAAGTTGTCGGTCACGCCAAAGAAATAGGTCTTATTTCACGTCAGTACAAGGTAAACAAAAAAATTCTCCTCTGACGTCCTCTTGACACCCAGAGGAAGACGAATGAAGTGTGTTTCGGGTCATAGGTGGCGTGACCATATATAGGCAGAGCGTTGAAGCGAGCATACACATCTTGCATTCTTCTTCTTGGTCAGGGAAAGTGCTGTCAAATGACTTCTGTTTAACTCAGAGACAAAATTGAAACGGTTTTAGAAACTATAGATTGTTTTCTATCCAATGGTATTAATTATATGCATATGTAAGAGCAATAATTGAATAAGAGGCTGTTTAATCTGTAGAGGAAATTATGCTAATGCGAAAACAGCACCCCCTATAGTGGCAAGAAGTTTTAATCAGAGTAAAAATTTTGTCTTAGGTCATTTAACCTCTAACACCTCCCAAACCCGGATCCGGGATCCCCCCCATCAAAAAAGCTGACTAGCATAGCCTAGCCTAAAGCCACAGGGATATCATATAATAAAATGTTCATGAAATCACAAGTCCAAGACACCAAATGAAAGATACACATCTTGTGAATAAAGCCATCATTTCGGATTTTTAAAATGTTTTACAGGGAAGACACAATATGTAAATCTATTAGCTAACCACGTTAGCAAAAGACACCACTTTTCTTACTCCACCATTTTTTTACTCCATCAGTAGCTATCACAAATTCGGCCAAATAAAGATATAAATAGCCACTAACCAAGAAACAACCTCATCAGATGACAGTCTGATAACATATTTATTGTATAGCATATGTTTTGTTAGAAAAATGTGCATATTTCAGGTATAAATCATAGTTTACCATTGCAGCCACCATCCCAACTCTCACCAAAGCGACTAGAATAACTACAGAGACCATCGTGTATTAGCTAATTACTCATCATAAAACATTTCTTAAAAATACACAGCGTGCAGCAGATGAAAGACACAGATCTTGTGAATCAAGACAATATTTCAGATTTTCTAAGTGTTTTACAGCGAAAACACAATATAGCGTTATAGTAACTTACCACAATAGCAAACATCACACCAGCATTGATTCAAGGCAAAAATAGCTATAACGTATAAACCACCAAAATATATTAATTTTTTCACTAACCGATGTTTCCAAAAGAACGTTCCAAGGTCCTCAGTGCGTCAGAGCGAAGGGGAAAAGAACGATACACCTCGTTTTCAATCAATTTATAGACTTTCAGCTCTGCCTAGAGACTCCATTTCAAGGCCCTCTATTCGCTGACACCCAGAGGAAGGCGTATGCAGTGCATCTCAACCAATAGAAGACAGGCAGATTTATAAACAGGTCTGACAACAGGTTGGAAAATTCTGCATTCTCAACTCCACATAGGGAAATTGCTCTAAGTCCAGTTCTGTTTCACCCACAGACATAATTCAAACGGTTTTAGAAACTAGAGAGTGTTTTCTATCCAATAGTAATAATAATATGCATATTGTACGAGCAAGAATTGAGTACGAGGCAGTTTAATTTGGAAACGAATTTGTACTATGTCGAAATGGCACCCCCTAGTGGCAAGAAGTTATTAAGATCACCACTTTATTTTAAGAATGTGAAATGCCAGAATAATAGTAGAGAGAATTATTTATTTCAGCTTTGATTTATTTCAGCTTTAATTTCTTTCATCACATTCCCAGTGGATCAGAAGTTTACATACACTCAATTAGTATTTGGTAGCATTGCCTTTAAATTGTTTAACTTGGGTAGCCTTCCACAATAAGTTGGGTGAATTTTGGCCCATTCCTCCTGACAGAGCTGGTGTAACTGAATCAGGTTTGTAGGCCTCCTTGCTCGCACACGCTTTTTCAGTTCTGCCCACAAATTTTCTATAGGATTGAGGTCAGGGATTTGTGATTGTCACTCCAATACCTTGACTTCGTTGTCCTTAAGCCATTTTGCCACAACTTTGCTTGCAAGTATGCTTGGGGTCATTGTCCATTTGGAAGACCCATTTGCGACCAAGCTTTAACTTCCTGACTGATGTCTTGAGATGTTGCTTCAATATATCCACATCATTTTCCTACCTCATGATGCCATCTATTTTGTGAAGTGCCTCCTGCAGTCCCTCCTGCAGCAATCATGATGCTGCCACCCCAGTGCTTCACGGTTGGGATGGTGTTCTTCGGCTTGCAAGCATCCCCCTTTTTCCTCCAAACATAACGATGGTCATTATGGCCAAACAGTTCTAATTCAATTTCATCAGACCAGAGGACATTTCCCCAAAAAGTACGATCTTTGTCCCCATGTGCAGTTGCAAACTGTAGTCTGGCTTTTTTATGGCGGTTTTGGAGCAGTGGCTTCTTCCTTGCTGAGCGGCCTTTCAGGTTATGCCGATATAGGACCCATTTTACTGTGTATATATATATACTTTGTACCTGTTTCCTCCAGCATCTTCACAAGGTCCTTTGCTATTGTTCTGGGATTGATTTGCACTTTTCACACCAAAGTACGTTCACCTCTAGGAGACAGAACACGTCTCCTTCCTGAGCGGTATGATAACTGCGTGGTCCCATGGTGTTTATACTTGCATACTATTGTTTGTACAGATGAACGTGGTACCTTCAGGCGTTTGGAAATTGCTCCCAAGGATGAACCAGACTTGCAGAGGTCTAATATTATTTTTCTGAGGTCTTGGCTGATTTCTTTTGATTTTCCCATGATGTCAAGCAAAGAGGCACTGAGTTTGAAGGTAGGGCTTGAAATACATCCACAGGTACACCTCCTATTGACTCAAATGATGTCAATTAGCCTATCAGAAGCTTCTAAAGCCATGACATCATATTCTGGAATTTTCCAAGCTGTTTAAAGGCACAATCAACTTAGTGTATGTAAACTTCTGACCCACTGGAATTGTGATGCAGTAAATTATAAGTGAAATAATCTGTCTGTAAACAATTATTGTGAAAAGTACTTGTGCCATGCACAAAGTAGATGTCCTAACCGACTTGCCAAAACTATAGTTTTTTAACAAGAAATTTGTGAAGTGGTTGAAAAACGAGTTCTAATGACTCCAACCTAAGTGTATGTAAACCTCCGACTTCAACTGTATATTCTGTAGGTAAACATTGAACAGAACAAGGCTATGCCAATAGCTGAATTTGGACTAAAATTCAGTTGAAAAACGAGTTCTAATGACTCCAACCTAAGTGTATGTAAACCTCCGACTTCAACTGTATATTCTGTAGGTAAACATTGAACAAAACAAGGCTATGTCAATAGCTGAATTTGGACAAAAATGCAGATGGAACCTTTTAGTCCCAAACTCTCAAAATGATGTTTACAGGGGAGGATTCCAAAAATAAATGTGTAAAGTGATTAAACAAATGTAGCTAGTTGTGGCAGACATTTTATAGATAAACATTAAGTAGAGTATTGTTTTTAAATGTGTGCATGCTTTTCTCCTTCAAGAAAACAACAGCTGATTCAAAGGGGTGTGGCATATTGTAAAACACTGTGCTAGACGCCGTGAGGATACTCTTGTGCATCCTCTGTCAAAGTAGGTAATTGAGGAGTGGCACAGACGCCTTCGTTTGCCTCCTAACGAATTAACAATCCCCTCGACCACTTATCAGTTTCTGGGTCATGGAGGAGAGAGGACGGAGGAGTCCAGGAGAGAACGTTCTTTTTGGCCAAATGAGAATCTCCCACTGTATATGTGTTATAGTGCCCCCTAATGACTGTCTGTACAGCATAGGTCTCTGCCTTGCACTCCAGCTATGGCTTCGCTATCCATGACCTGTACCAAATTGCATATGCGTTAATAATCTATTGTGGTTTCCTAGGTGAGAGTGTCCCAAGGTAAAGAGCCTGCCCATCTCCTGAGTCTGTTCAAAGACAAGCCCCTCATCGTGTACAAGAGTGGTACCTCACGCATCGGAGGCCAGGCATCTGCGGCCCCCACACGCCTGTTCCAGGTCCGACGTAACCTGGGCATCATCACACGCATCGCAGAGGTTAGAATGTTCTCCCACGCAGACACACACCTATGGTTGTTTCATTGGCAGTGATGGAAGGTAAACACACATAAATGCAGTTTACACACATTTTTCTGAAAAGGGTTTATGCACCGATCATGCTAAATTACAGTTTTTTGCATTGGCATTTATGATGCTCGTTTGTCGTTTCCTGTCATCTAGATGGAGGTCAGCGTTTCCTCAGCTTTTATTCTCGCCACTAGATCCTAGTTGCTTTGTCTGTTGTGTGTTGTGGTAGGTGGATGTGGAGGCTGGCAGCCTGAACTCTAACGATGCCTACCTGCTGAAGATGCCCGCGGGGCAGAGCTACCTGTGGGTGGGTAAGGGCGCCATCGAGGACGAGGAGCGGGGAGCCCAGTACCTGAGTCAGGTGCTGAAGTGTCAGACACAACGCATCGTAGAGGGACAGGAACCAGGTGAGAACACAGATTCCTTGGCCTGGGCCCATATTCAGAAAGCGTCTCAGGGGAGGAGTACTAATCCAGTACCAGTTTTCCTTTTAACTCATAATAAGTAAGAGTATATGTACAGGGTCCTGCTATTGGATCAGAACTGCTGCTCTGAGAAGCTTTATGAATATGGGACCTGATATGGCACCGTGATAATGATGTGTGATGTAGTACTCAGGAGAGTCACCAGGGGGCACACTGATACAAGGAATGTTTTGAGGCAGATGGATGATTTTAGTCCTAAAATGTATATCACAAGTTCAAGATGCACAGAAACATGTATTATGTTTGGATGTAGCGGACCTCTGGGCAGCGTTAGGGGGGAAGAAGGAGTACCAGACATCAGAGAGACTGGAGAGTAGCCGCACTCAACAACCTCGCCTGTTCGCCTGCTCCAACAAGACTGGCAGGTTCATAGTGAGTACCACACACACATGCTCACCCACACACACACGCACGCTCACACACAAACACACACACACACACACACACACACACACACACACACACACACACACACACACACACACACACACACACACACACACACACACACACACACACACACACACACACACACACACACACACACACACACAAATAGCTAGATAGATAGATTATAAATGCTGTCTACAGATTGAGGAGGTTCCAGGGGAGTTCAGTCAGGAGGACCTGGCAGAGGATGACGTGATGCTGTTGGACGTCTGGGATCAGGTATGGAGCTTGTTACCCTTCCCCAAATTAAAATGTTCAGCACATTTTTACCTCTATGGAGGTTGAATTATATTGATGTTAATGTTTTGTGATAGGTGTTTATCTGGATTGGCAAAGATGCCAATGAAGTTGAGAAAACTGAATCTGTAAAATCTGGTGAGTTTTGGTCTTTGTTTTATGTGTGTATAGGGTAGTTAATTTTTTGTATAGTAAGTTTAATGTGTAGTTTAATATATATAGTATATTATATATTATATTTACATATATATATACTACCGTTCAAGCAAGGCCAGCATGCCGGAGTCGCCTCTTCACTGTTGACGTTGAGACGGGTGTTTTGCGGGTACTTAATAAAGCTGCCAGTTGAGGACTTGTGAGGCGTCTGTTTCTCAAACTAGACACTCTAATGTAATTGTCCTCTTGCTCAGTTGTGCAACGAGGCCTCCAGCTCCTCTTTCTATTCTGGTTAGAGCCAGTTTGTGCTGTTCTGTGAAGGGAGTAGTACAAAGTGTTGTACGAGATCTTCAGTTTCTTGGCAATTTCTCACATGGAATAGCCTTAATTTCTCAGAACAAGAATAGACTGACGAGTTTCAGAAGAATGTTCTTTGTTTCTGGCCATTTTGAGCTTGCAATCGAACCCACAAATGCTGATACTCCAGATAATCAACTAGTCTAAAGAAGGCCAGTTTTATTGCTTCTTTAATCAGAACAACAGTTTTCCGCTGTGCTAACATAATTGCAAAAGGGTTTTCTAATGATAAATTAGCCTTTTAAAATGATAAACTTGGATTAGCTAACACAACGTGTCATTGGAACACAGGAGTGATGGTTGCTGATAATGGGTCTCTGTTTGCATATGTAGATATTCCATTAAAAATCAGCCGTTTCCAGCTACAATAGTCATTTACAACATTAACAATGTCTACACTGTATTTCTGATCAATTTGATGTTATTTTAATGGACAAAAAAATGTTTTTCTTTCAAAAGCAAGGATATTTCTAAGTGACCCCAAACTTTTGAACGGTAGTGTATATATATCAGTATTTCCCTTTTAATATACACTGAGTGTAAAAAACATTAGGATCACCTGCTCTTTCCATGACAAAGACTGATCAAGTGAATCCAGGTGAAAGCTATGATCCCTTATTGATATCACTTGTTAAATCTACTTCAATCAGTGTAGATGAGCATTGAGACATGGATTGTGTATGTGTGCCATTCAGAGTGGCAAGCAGTAGTAGGTGGCAGGCACATTGGTTTGTGTCGAGAACTGCAACGCTCACTCAAAGGACATCCAGCCAACTTGATAAAACTGTGGGAAGGATTGGAGTCAACAAGGGCCAGCATCCATGTGGAACACTTTTGACTCCTTGTGCAGTCCATGCCCCTACGAACTGAGGCTGTTCTGAGGGCAAAAAGGGGGGCAACTCAATATTAGGAAGGTGTTCCTGTCTGTTTTGTACACTCAGAAAAGAGTGTGTTCCCACTTCAAATACACTATGGTTTACCCCATTGACAGTGTCTATGTGCTCCCTTCCTTACAGCCAAGACATACATAGAGACGGATCCGGGGGTTCGGGATAAGAGGACCTCCATAGTGATGGTGAAGCAGGGTCATGAACCCCCCACCTTCACAGGGTGGTTCCTGGGGTGGGACATGGCACGCTGGGACTCACACACCGTGGCCAGGACCATGAAGACACTGCAGATTTAGCATAAATGAATCCCAACGGTTATAACAATGTAATAACACAGTTTAGACATGTATAACATTCACTCTGTATTCAGCCAATGGTTTACAAATACTAGTGTGAAATGAGGGTTAACTAGCCATTCATGGACTAGTGTTGGGCCAAGAAAGCGCAAAGTACTTTACTTTTATTTGTATTTTTTGCTTTACTTTTAGGCCTGCTATGTGTCATTTTATTTTACATTTGAGTCATTTAGCAGATGCTCTTATCCAGAGCAACATACTGTTGCGAGTGCATACATTTCTTTTTTTTTTCTTACTGGTCTCCCGTGGGAATCAAACCCACAACCCTGGCGTTGCAAGCACCATGCTCTACCAACTGAGCACACGGGACATCGTCTGATGTGCACTGCTTGGACATCTTTGTTGTTTAGTTTGTTGTTTAGTTTTTTTCTCGTTACAAAGATGAAAACCAAAAATATATGATATATTATGTTAATTTCAATGCAGGTCTTGACATTTGGACTTCTATAACTGTCTGGAAATGAATGTTGCTATTTGCTGTATTTTTTTATTTTTTTTAATGATAGAAAATGCGTAAAGCCTGCTGAGAGTTTTTCTTCTAATTTCACATTTCTGAAGTTCTTCTCAAATCTAGCCTAGCCTCGCGAGTTTATGTGAATGATTTGATAATCAGTCTGGTAATTTCGAGGCTAAAAGTCTAACCCAGGGGTTCCCAACATTTTTTGGCCCACAACACCATTTTGATATCTGAAAATTCTTGTGACCCCAACCGTGTGAAAAAATTATGTAATTATAACAGCCAATGTTAACTTTTCTTATTTGGCTCTGTGGCAGACAATTGAAAAACATTCTAACAGCATTTCTGATTGTCTTCTCAACTCACCATAGCATACTTTTAATGGGAGGCTATGACAGTCAATTGCAAATTAGTCTGACATATAATGTCTCTAACCTCACCACCACTAATGTGCTTGATGAATGTCGCGTTGGAGCTTCTCATAGTCAGGGGGCTTGGTCAACAGTGGTCAAGCTCAGACTGTGCTCATCCCTGCTGACACATCCAACCTGGGTCGATAGTTGGTTTTAATGCAGATGAGAGCATGGTTTGCTTTTGAAAGACTCTAAATAAATAAATCAAATTTATTTATAAAGCCCTTCTTACATCAGCTGATGTCACAAAGTGCTGTACAGAAACTGAGCCTAAAAACCCCAAACAGCAAGCAATGCAGGTATAGAAGCACGGTGGCTAGGAAAAACTCCCTAGAAAAGAGTTGCTCCGGTTCATTGCTCTAAATAGTTCTATCCTCTGAATCCACTGATTTGGTCACTCATCTGTAGAACGTTTTTCTATTCCTCCTGCATGCTTGTGTTCAGTTTACCAAAATGTCTCTTACATAGGCAAGGAGACACATTAAATCCATTGTGAATGACAACATTTCCTCTCTCAACGCGAAAAACCCCCTCAATAACCACCAAGCCTCTGTATGAAATAAAACATTGTCATGCTCTGATCCCATATCTCCACATAGTTTTGTGAACAGGCGTGATCGCAATGGATGTGGTTTGATGTAGTTTCCAATCTAAGTTACCTGCTGCAGTGCCTTCGGAAAGTATTCAGACCCCTTGACTTTTTCCATGTTGTGTTATGTTTCAGCCTTATTCTAAAACTGATTCAATAAAACAATTTCCTCAGCAATCTACACACAATACCCCATAATGACATAAGTGAAAACAGGTTTTTAGAAATGTTTAGAAATGTATTAAAAACAGAAAACAGAAAAACCTTATTTACATAAGTATTCAGACGCTATGCTATGAACCTCTATATTGAGCTCAGGTGCATCCTGTTTCCATTGATCATCCTTGAGATGTTTCTATAACTGGATTGGAATCCGCCTGTGGTAAATTCAATTGATTGGACATGATTTGAACTCTTTGGCCTGAATGCCAAGCATCATGTCTGGAGGAAACCTGTCACCATCCCTACGTGAAGCATGGTGGTGGAAGCATCATGCTGTGGGGATGATTTTCAGCAGCAGGGACAAGGAGACTAGTCAGGATCGAGGCAAAGATGAACTGAGCAAAGTACAGAGAGATCCTTGATGAAAACCTGCTCCAGAGCGCTCCGGACCTCAGACTGGGGTGAAGGTTCACCTTCCAACAGGACAACAGCCCTAATTACACAGCCAAGACAATGCAAGAGTGGCTTCGGGACAAGTCTCTGAATGTCCTTGAGTGGCCCAACCAGAGCCCGGACTTGAACCTGATCGAACATCTCTGGAGAGACCTGGAAATAGCTGTGCAGTGACGCTCCCCATCCAACCTGACAAAGCTTGTGAGGATCTGCAGAGAAGAACGGGAGAAACTCCCCAAATGCAGGCGTGCCAAGCTTGTAGCATCATAACCAAGAAGACTCAAGGCTGTAATCGCTGCCAAAGGTGCTTCAACAAAGTACTGTGTAAAGGGTCTGAATACTTATGTAAATATGATATTTCAGTTTATTTATTTTAATTTGCAAGACTTTCAAAAAAACTGTTTTTGCTTTGACATTATGGGGTATTGTGTGTAGACTGATGAGGGAAAAAACTATGTAATACATTTTAGAATAAGGCTGTAACGTAACAAAATGTGGGAAAAGTGAAGGGGTCTCATTACTTTCCGAATGCACTGTGTGCTGGGGAGTTTCCTCTTGATTGCATAAATTCTTCGTTTAAACAGCGTTATCTGACTTTGGCGATTTTCACCATGTCAATTGCAGGCGGTAATATCAAAGTCTCTGTAATCGTGTATGGTTTCATAGCGTAGCGGGCCTAGACATTCACCATGGGAATGGCTAAGTGCAGTGGTCAAGTGCGGCCTTTTTTCCATGATCTGTGGGTGCACTCTAGTTGAATTTTATCTTTTAGATTTTAATAATTCTAATTAAGATTTTTAAGGTTAACCACATTACAATGATTTTGAGATATAAGGACGATATTATCATATATGTATTTTTTTTCTCCGGATTAAAAAAATTCTCCTATGACCCCATTTTCATATCAGGCGACCCCTAGTGTGGATAGCCTATCAAATTAACTTGTAATTCATATCTGACAATATTCTGGAACTTGAAAACGTCCCTTTTGCTCACTTTGCGATATTGAAAGAGGGACATAGGATTTCCAATGGGGGATATCAGTTTCACTAGTAAATTGAGTGTACCATCCTACTGGACACATACGTCAATTCAACATCTATTCCACGTCGGTTCAACGTCAAATTATGTGGAAACAATGTTGATTCAACCAGTGTGTGACCTGTTGTATTTCACTGCATTCTCATTTCAAAGGTCAATTTCCCGCCATTCCAATGTCTGGTGTCTGAGGAGCCTAATTTCAGATAGAACTATTGAAACCGCTAAGAAATCAGACCAGATCTGAGAGACCACCCAAACCACAGTAAATGTGTTATTGATGGTCCTCTCCTCCTTAAATAAAGGAAATCACCCTGCTCTATGATCTTGCATGATTGATTTTTTTCGCACATTGCACAGATATTCGGATCTAATTATTTAAAAAAAAAATAATAATCGTCATACATTTAAAAATATAAAGTTAGGCAGAACACATCTTTAAACAAATATATCTAGATCTTCATATTCTTCATATTCGTGACGTTTGTTGCAATCAAAGAAACTTGAAAGTGAAAAATGAGCTAAATCTATCACCAGCCACACGTGTAGCCTATAGATGAGTTCCAGATAAGAGACAGGCACGGCTCTCCACCAATCGTACAAGGAGAAAACGTTCCACCAATCGGACAAGGAGAAAACGGAGCGCGCTGGGACGTTAACCAACCAGAGCTCGCACTAGAAATATTCTGGGTTGAACCCGGGGTGCGGGAATGGAATAGAGAGGGAGTCAGTCTACTTTTATCTGTCAGTAGTCGTGTGGTCGTGATAGTGAGCAAGAGAGAGGAGATCATACAGGAATCCCTGCAACGATTTCGCTTTCATGTTTTGGAAAGTCCATATGTCTACATCACAAAGGTAGGTGTGCAGTATACAAAGTATATATATTTGTCCATGCATAGAGATTATGCACAGTACAATATGTGGAATAAATTAGCCTATACCCAACCCATCGTCTGCAGTTTTTCATGACAGCTTGCATTGGTGTCTACCTAGACTGCCTGTTATTGAGTGCAAGATGATTGAGTAGCAAACTAGCAATAGCCTGCTAATATATCAGAGCATTCGATTCATAGTTTTTTTTCATAGCACTTGTTGGCATAACACCTGTCTGCTTGTCAAGCCATTTGTTTTACAATTAGTGGTAGTAGGCTGATGTTGCCGTGTAACAGCTTCTTGATGACCAGCAAGTCAGTCTTGTGTAGCCTAGATAATTCATAGATAATTCTCTCAATTTAGGATTTGGCAGAATAATGCCATTCCACGCTCTTGTGCTAACAGCAATGATCATCAACCCGAAGACAGTTCAAATAGGATTTTGGTTGGGAGCGCGCCGGCGTACTTGTCATTCAATGTCGATAGCCTACTGCCTATGAATGAGAATTAGCGTGTGAAATCGACCGAGCTGCGAGCGCTAATCAATACGCTACATGTGCAAATAGTCTCCTCTCATTCATCTCCTATGTCCCGAAATATTAAAGATGTAAAGGCGTAAGAATAAGAAAGAGGGGGGAGAGTGAGTATATTCACTTACAATGAGAAAGAGAATAAAGAGTCTGTATAGGCCTAGGCTATATTCACGTACAGTTTAAAGCCCCTCCAATTATAAAGCAGTAGACTGCTGTTCTTGTTGGTTGTGGAGTGATTTTCACAGCTGCTTACATTGTATCCTCTCTCCTTTATTTCCAGGTGAATGCTGCAGCACAGCCCCCTCTGAAGGGAATGAGAAGCCTTGTGATTATTTGTTGACGCAGCACCAGCACGACACTCCCCTGTCTCCCTCAAAACGTGAATAACAAGATGGGGAATGGATTATCAGACCAGATCTTCCCCAGCCTTCCGTCCTTCCAGGCCCTCCATATTGTCATCCTGGGTCTGGACTGCGCCGGGAAGACCACTGTCCTCTACCGCCTTCGCTTCAATGAGTTTGTGAACACGGTCCCCACTAAGGGATTCAACACAGAGAAGATCAAAGTATCCCTGAGCGCAGGTGGAAAGTCCTGGCGGAAAGCGGCGTTCCACTTCTGGGACGTGGGCGGTCAGGAGAAGCTCCGCCCCCTGTGGCGCTCGTACACGCGGTGTGCTGACGGCATTGTGTTCGTGGTGGATTCCGTCGACATCGAGCGCCTAGAGGAAGCCAAGACGGAGCTCCATAAGATCACGAGGTTAGCGGAGAATCAAGGGGTGCCGGTTCTAGTGGTGGCCAACAAGCAGGACCTGAGGAACTCTCTGCCGCTTCACGAGATGGAGCGCTCTCTGGCGCTAGGGGAGCTGGGTAATGGAACGCCCTGGCACCTGCAGCCCGCCTGCGCTATCATAGGGGAGGGGCTACAGGAAGGTCTGGAGAAGCTCCACGCCATGATCAACAAACGGAAGAAGACACAGAAAGCTCAACAGAAGAAGAGATGATCTGAAGAGTCGCGCACACACAACCGCCATCTTGTTGGAGCTACACAAGGACTTAAGCTAACAATGGTGGTGGATGGGGACTCATCTGTTGTGGTGTTAACCATGAGCAGGACACGTGGTGTTGACTGTAGCATGATGTACTACAGTACCCATTATGCTCAGTGTCTCGTGGAGCTCTCAGTGATGGGTCAGCTGCTTGCCTGCCTGTCTGTTGGCTGAGTTGTATTAGTCATATGGAATGGGACTAAGTCTGTTCAGGGCTGTTGTCACTCTGTCCTCACAGGAACTGATGGAATAGATTTTCATGGACTTTGGATGGCAACTATCTTGGCTGGCACAGCATCACAGGACAGTGGACACTGATGTATGTTTAAACGAAGTGTTATTCTATACCATGAGGCACACAGAGACAAAACAATCAAAACACTGTTGAAGTGTCAGAAGTCAAATATATACACTTGATTGTGTTCTGTCTATACTCTCAAGTGTTACAAATGTATGTAGCCTGCTTTTCAATCAGTTTGAAGCATGAAAACACATTGAAATGATCGGTTTACCAAAGCCTTTGTTGACAATGAGATTACATGTGGAAAACACAAAGGACAATCAAGTTGCAGTCAGTGACTTGTTAGTGTGACCTCAAAGTTAGTCTTACAATCAGTCAGTATTCTGTCTCCATGTTGCTCAATGGAAGTCGAGAGGGTCTAGATAGACGAGTTTAGCATAAGCTTGATGATTCACTGAGAAGAGAATACAGAGATGGATGTTTTTAAACGATATGTAACAACCTTATTGTTTCATCAGTGATACATGATAAGAATCTACAGCACTTAGGCTATTTAATGTGACTATCATTTGGGTTAGGTGGGAGGTAGGGGTAAAAACGGCTGTCAGGCAGGGTGGTTGTCTTGTGTAATTCTGTTGACTTGACATGCTGTTGGCTCAGCATACCCTGAATATTCCTTCCTGGCTTGGCTAGCTGTCTGATCTGGACCCTGTACTCCAAGTGTCAGGCTTCTGTCAGATCCAATCCTAGTACCTGCCTAAGACTTTCAGGTAGATGGCGAAGTAGGGCTGAATCTGTAGATTTAGCCCTTCGCTATCTACCTAAAACTTTGGGAGCGTTCCAGATACTCATTCTACTTAGGTCCTTGCAGTTTATAGGATTGTTATATCATGTTGATGTGGTTCCTAAGACATTAAATAGTTCCGCAGATATAAAGATCTGATCAGATCTCAGACTTGTGCAGAGTTTGTGTACCTGGAACGCACCCATGGACTTCCATGTTGATAGACAGTCAAATAAAGGCACTTTATTGGTCTGTTTTCTGACCTTAGAACTTGCATCAGATTTTTGTATGAGGTTTATTATGATACTTAAAGAAGTGAAATGTTGATATTGCTTCGAAGGAAGCGTTAAAAAAAAATTGTTATGTATGCTGTTATCACATTGGAATGTCAGTTGTCCCCCTGTTTACTCTGTCTGTGTGTGAGGGGGAGGGGTGCTCATATTTATGTATTTGTTTGTATAAATGTGTTCACATTGAATAAAGCAACAATTAAACACTAACATATTGAACAGTTTTTCTCATCAAAAGTGGTAAATTAATTTCCTAGATGGCATTAGACATTGGATAACAGGCTTGTGAATACTATTTTCAGAGGAAGAATATTTATGTTGCGCTTCTGTCCTAGCTTATCAGCAGTTATATGGCATTTACACTGCATCAGATTTTGGGGGCAAATAAAATGTCGACTCACTGATATTTCCTCATGCAATAGGTTCCTGCCCTCATGTTCAGTGTAGAAACAGAATAACAAACTAGAGCGGCTGCACTGCAATCCGAATCAAGTGCGTTCATTACACCGTCTACTTTACTGTTCTCACACACAGACACACTGTTTCACTTTTCACCAACCTGGTCTCACTGCCTACGCCCCAAACCCCCTGAATTCAGTGGTGAAACTAATTCAGGTTCAACAGCCTCTCACCGTTAGCTAGAATTGAGGCTGGTGTTCTAAGGCTCATGAATATTCCTGAGAAACACAGGGAAAAGCATGATATGCATAATGGACAGGGTCCTAGTGGTGGGATTTTAAGCTGGGCACAGAACTAGAACTCTGGATCAGATGGTCTTGGGATCGAGGCTACTTACAGAAGAAACAGTATAACACGTTCACATTACCAGCTGTTGAAATGTCTTGTCTTATCTGGGGCTGGTTTCAATGGTGTTGGTGACTGTGTTTGGAGAAGAGACAAGCGGACACCGTCAGTTCTAGCCCAGGAGAACCCGCCCTCCTCAGAACAATAACAGACTAATAGAGGGGGGGGGGGAGAGGGGGCATTGGTCAGAGATGACCCAGTAAGGAGTGATCTCTCTGGAAGCATTTACCCTGTTAAGCCCTTTCCTGGTTATTGAATGGATGGAGGTGAGGGCACAGTCATATGAGGGGAGGGCACACACATGCACAGGCACACCCACAGGTACACACACACACACATACACACACACACAGCGGCTCCAGGTCACCCAGGTATCTATCTGACAGGTATGGATAATGGAGGTGAAACTGAAAATGTCTCACAGTTAATTGTTTCAGAGATTTTTAAAAAAAGTAACTTTTATTTTACTAGGCAAGTCAGTTAAGAACAAATTATTATTTACAATGACGGCCTACACCGGCCAAACCCGGACGACGCTGGACCGATTGTGCGCCGCACTATAATGAAATATGCAAACAAATTCTCTCTGTATGTATGTTCTCTCACTGCATGTTTGTCTACAGAAAACCTGGTCCTGCACCAACATTTTTAAGAATTGAGTATTAATTTAATGGAGGAGCAACATGAACATTTTTGCAACTAAATAAGCAGCAGGGAACATAAGTAATATTGATTTGACTTGTAAAGCTCCATACTACTCTTTCAAACTCCCATTGGCTCTGCTGTAAACATTTGGATGAAACATTTCAATACTACACCTAACCAAGTTTTACTTCCTATTACATGTGTAAATGACTGAACGATCGGCCAGGGCCTTGCCATGTCAACGGTGGCACACACTTTCTGTGACATCTCTTCTCCAGGCGAAATGGCCGTTTGCCCAGTGCCCATGTCAATGTTTCCATCATAGTGACGTCAGACAGGTCCGTGTGGCACCAGAGGTTAAGGCCTCTCTGTTCCCATGGCCAGGGGTACACACATACACATACACACAGGGTTGGGTAGGTTACTTTCTAAAAGTAATCTGTTACAGTTACTAGTTACCTCAAATCAAATCAAATGTATTTATATAGCCCTTCGTACATCAGCTGATATCTCAAAGTGCTGTACAGAAACCCAGCCTAAAACCCAAACAGCAAGCAATGCAGGTGTAGAAGCACGGTGGCTAGGAAAAACTCCCTAGAAAGGCCAAAACCTAGGAAGAAACCTAGAGAGGAACCAGGCTATGAGGGGTGGTCAGTCCTCTTCTGGCTGTGCCGGGTGGAGATTAAAACAGAACATGGCCAAGATGTTCAAATGTTCATAAATGACCAGCATGGTCAAATAATAATAATCACAGTAGTTATCGAGGGTGCAGCAAGTCAGCACCTCAGGAGTAAATGGCAGTTGGCTTTTTTAGCACGTCCGGTGAACAGGTCAGGGTTCCATAGCCGGAGGCAGAACAGTTGAAACTGGAGCAGCAGCAAGGCCAGGTGGACTGGGGACAGCAAGGAGTCATCATGCCAGGTAGTCCTGACGCATGGTCCTAGGGCTCAGGTCCTCCGAGGGAGAGAAAGAAAGAGAGAGAGAAGGAGAGAATTAGAGAGAGCACACTTAAATTCACACAGGACACTGGATAAGACAGGAGAAGTCCTCCAGATATAACAAACTGACCCTAGCCCCCCGACACATTAACTACTGTCCCGAATTGTAATCAGTAATGTATCTTTTGGGTTACCCAAACTCAGTAACGTAATCTGATTACATTCAGTTACTTTTAGATAACTTTCCCCTTAAGAGGCATTAGAAGAAGACAAAAATGTATGTTACCAATTGAACGACATCTATTGCAGGATAAATCAATGTTAAAGTTTACATAGCTGGCCATATATGGATGTTCAATTTTACTTTATGGGTTGGTTATGTAGGCTTCTTCTAACCCATCACTTTCTACTACATATAATAATATGATTAAATTATATCTTTAGATTAAAACCAAAATCTATCAGAATTCCAGTCATTCCAATAAATGTTATACCCCTTGATCTTCAAGAATAGGACTTGGAAATATGGAAGAATAGATTGAACAAATTGTTTTACCTGAACATAACCCAAAACATAGGACTTAATAGCCAGCTGTGGTGTAAAGTATACTTTAAAGTACTACTTAAGTCGTTTTTTGGGGTATTTGTACTTTACTTTACTATTTATATATTTGACAACTTTTACTTTTACTTCACTACTTTCCTAAAGAAAATAATGTACTTTTTACTCCATACGTTTTCCCTGACACCCAAAAGTACATTTTGCATGGCAAGCAGGACAGGAAAATGGTCAAATTCACACACTTATCAAGAGAACACCCCTGGTCATCGCTACTGCCTCTGATCTGGCAGACTCACGAAACACAAATGCTTAGTTTGTAAATTATGTGTTGGAGTGTGCCCCTGGCTATCTGTAAATAGATAAAAACTAGAAAAGGGTGCCGTCTGGTTTGTTTAATATAGGGAATTTGAAATGATTTATACTTTTACTTTTACTTTCAATACTTAAGTATATTTTAGCAATTACATTTACTTTTGATACTAACGTATATAAAACAAATATACTTTTACTCAAGTAGTACTTTACTGGGTGACTTTCACCTTTACTTGAGTAATTTTCTATTAAGGTATCTTTACTTTTACTTAAGTATGACAATTGGTTACTTTTTCCACCACTGTTAGCCGCCCTACTCAAAGCAAAACAAATCAAATTTTATTTGTCACATGCTCCGAATACAACAGGTGTAGACCTTACCGTGAAATGCTTACTTACAAGCCCTTAACCATCAATGCAGTTCAAGAAAGAGTTAAGAAAATATTTGCTAAATAAACGAAAGTAAGTTGCAGCAGTGTGTGTGTGTGGGGGGGGGGGGGGGGGGTCAAGGTAAATAGTATGGGTGGCCATTTGATTAATTGTTCAGCAGTCTTATGGCTTGGGGATAGAAGCTGTTAAGGAGCCTTTTGGTCCTAGACTTGGAGCTCCGGTACCGCTTGCCATGCGGTAGCAGAGAGAACAGTCTATGACTTGAGTGACTGGAGTCCTTGACAATTTTTTGGGGCATTCCTCTGACGCCGCCTAGTATATACAGTAGGTCCTGGATGTCAGGAAGCTTGGCCCCAGTGATGTACTGGGCAGTACGCACTACCCTCTGTAGCGCCTTACTCTATTGTTTATGATTTTGTTGTCATGGAGGACTGATTGGGCTCATTGATTCGAGTTGAAAAAGAAATGCTGCTCTCATGGAATGGCATGCTTTGAGCACTACTGAAAAGTGCTATTTACATGTGAAAAATGAATGCCATATGCTGCATTTGCTGTAGGCCTATTGTTCACCTTTTTGTTGGTGACATTTAGATATCTTGATAATATGCAGCTGCTTAAAGGGCAAATCCACTGATGAAACAATAACAAAACGGTCACCCGCCTCTATTTTGGTAAAAAGCTGAGGGATGGGCATGGACAAATGTAACCACTCTCAGATTAATAGACAGAGCTATGGATGCAAGGACTGGCCATCCATGATATCAAAAGTATTGTTTTAACATGTTATGAGGCTATACATTGTTTCTTTACCTCTACAATGTTTACAAACATTGGAGAAAAACAAGCTTAAATTTTGGGTTCTCATGGAGTGTGACAGTTGAACATGTATAAGTTATATTTATCAAGAATCAATGGATATGTATACAGTTGAAGTCGGAAGTTTACATACACCTTAGCCAAATACAATTAAACTCAGTTTTTCACAATTCCTGACATTTAATCCTAGTACAAATTCGCTGTCTTAGGTCAGTTAGGATCACCACTTTATTTTAAGAATGTGAAATGTCAGAATAATAGTAGAGAGAATGATTTATTTAAATTTGATTTCTTTCATCACATTCTCAGTGGGTCAGAAGTTTACATACACTCAATTAGTATTTGGTAGCATTGTCTTTAAATTGTTTAACTTGGGTCAAACTTTTTGGGTAGCCTTCCACAAGCTTCCTACAATAAGTTGGGTGTATTTTGGCAAATTCCTCCTGACAGATCTGGTGTAACTGAGTCAGGTTTGTAGGCCTCTTTGCTCGCACACGCTTTTTCAGTTCTGCCCACAAATTTTCTAAGGATTGAGGTCAGGGCTTTGTGTTGTCCTTAAGCCATTTTGCCACTACTTTGGAAGTATGCTTGGGGTCATTGTCCCTTTGGAAGACCCATTTGCGACCAAGCTTTAACTTCCTGACTGATGTCTTGAGATGTTGCTTCAATATATCCACATAATTGTCCATACTCATGATGCAATCTATTTTGTGAAGTGCCTCCTGCAGCCCCTCCTGCAGCAAAGCACCCCCACAACATGATGATGCCACCCCCATGCTTCACGGTTGGGATGGTGTTCTTCGGCTTGCAAGCCTCCCCCTTTTTCCTCCAAACATAACGATGGTCATTATGGCCAAACAGTTATATTTTTGTTTCATCAGACCAGAGGACATTTCTCCAAAAAGTACGATCTTTGTCCCCATGTGCAGTTGCAAACGATAATCTGGCTTTTTTATGGCGGTTTTGGAGCAGTGGCTTCTTCCTTGCTGAGCGGCCTTTCAGGTTATGTCGATATAGGACTCGTTTTACTGTGGATATAGATACTTTTGTACCTGTTTCCTCCTGCATCCTCACAAGGTCCTTTGCTGTTTTTCTGGGATTGATTTGCACCTTTCGCACCAAAGTACGTTCACCTCCAGGAGACAGAATGCATCTCCTTCCTGAGCGGTATGACGGCTGCGTGGTCCCAAGAATGAGCCAGACTTGTGGAGGTCTCCAATTCTTTTTCTGTGGTCTTGGCTGATTTCTTTTGATTTTCCCATGATGTCAAGCAAAGAGGCACTGAGTTTGAAGGTAGGCCTTGAAATACATCCACAGGTGCACCTCCTATTGACTCAAATGATGTCAATTAGCCTATTGGAAGCTTCTAAAGCCATGCCATCATTTTCTGGAATTTTCCAAGCTATTTAAAGGCACAATCAACTTAACCTTCTGACCCACTGGAATTGTGAAACAGTGAATTATAAGTGAAATAATCTGTCTGTAAACAATTGTTGGAAAAATTACTTGTGTCATGCACAAAATAGATGTCCTAACCGACTTGCCAAAACTATAGTTTGTTAACAAGAAATTTGTGGAGTGGTTGAAAAACTAGTTTTAATGACTCCAACCTAAGTGTATGTAAACTTCCAACTTCAGCTGTATATACACTATCGTTCAAAAGTTTGGGGTCACTTAGAAATGTCCTTGCTTTTGAAAGAAAAAAACATTTTTTGTCCATTAAAATAACATCAAATTTATCAGAAATAAAGTGTAGACATTGTGAATGTTGTAAATGACTATTGTAGCTGGAAACGGCTGATTTTTAATGGAATATCTACAGAGGCCCGTTATCACCAACAATCACTCCTGTGTTCCAATGGCACGTTGTGTTAGCTAATCCAAGTTTATCATTTTAAAAAGCTAATTTATCATTAGAAAACCCTTTTGCAATTATGTTAGCACAGCTGAAAACTGTTGTTCTGATTAAAGAAGCAATAAAACTGGCCTTCTTTACACTAGTTGAGTATCCGGAGCATCAGAATTTGTGGGTTCGATTACAGGCTCAAAATGCCCAGAACAAAGAACATTCTTCTGAAACTCGTCAGTCTATTCTTGTTCTGAAAACTGAAGGCTATTCCATGCGAGAAATTGCCAAGAAACTGAAGATCTCGTACAACGCTTTGTACTACTCCCCTCACAGATCAGCGTAAACTGGCTCTAACCAGAATAGAAAGAGGAGTGGGAGGCCCCGGTGCACAACTGAGCAAGAGGACAAGTACATTAGAGTGTCTAGTTTGAGAAACAGACACCTCTCAAGTCCTCAACTGGCAACTTCATTAAATAGTATCCGCAAAACACCAGTCTCAACGTCAACAGTGAAGAGGCGTCTCCGGGATGCTGGCATTCTGGCCAATTTTATTGCTTCTTTAATAATTTCAACAGTTTTCAGTTGTGCTAACATAATTTCAACAATGTTTCTAATAATCAATTAGCCTTTTAAAATTATAAACTTGGATTTGCTAACACAACGTGTCATCGGAACACCGGAGTGATGGTTGCTGATAATGGGCCTCTGTACGCCTATGTAGTTATTCCATTAAAAATTGTCAGTTTCCTGCTACAATAGTCATTTACAACATTAACAATGTTTACACTGTATTTCTGATCAATTTGATGTTATTTTAATGGACAAAATATGTGCTTTTCTTTCAAAAACAAGGACATTTCGATATGACCCCAAACTTTTGAACGGTAGTGTATATATATATATATATATACTTTTTAAGTAAAAAAATAGATGTAGCAACTACAGATTGCCTCTTTAAGTTTATCAAAAGTGTGCGAGTTTGAGCATATGTCCATTAGGCCTATGGATTTTTTATTTTTTTATATAGATAGGCAGCATAAAAACTTATTGAATTCAACCATTATTGGGTTCAAATACACATTTAGATGTGTGAACAGCCATCCACAACAACTACAATCCGTAAATCGCAAATAGCCAATTCTAACACTATTACCAGTCATTTGAAGCCTGTCTGTCTCACAGGTCTAGCACAGTCAATACTCCAGAGCTGTGAATGTTGGAGTGGAATCATTCCTGTTGGATGGGTGTGTGTGTGAAGCTCAGATGTTCCCTCACCTCCAGTGTGTGTGAACTGTGGCAGCCAGGGTGTGGCTGGTGAGGCCGTCAGGCAGAGGAAGGGACTCATTGATAAGAGAGGAACCAGAGTAACCACTCCCTGCAGCATGGCTTTCCTGAGAGGAGGCCTACATCGGCTCGCTCTTGCTAACACTCAGGACATTACAGTAGAGCATATGTCCATTAGGCCTATGGATTAAATTTTTTATCAGCATGAATTAGATTGAGAAATAAAAGCCCAACTTTTATTCCATAGACTGGGATCCGCAGTATGCAGCTGTTGCAAGAGCACATTTTTCACTGCCTGTTCACTGGTTTCAAAAACAATGTTAGATAGGCAGCATAAAAACGTATTGAATTCAACCATTATTGGGTTCAAATACACATTTAGATGTGTGAACAGCCATCCACAACAACTACAATCCGTAAATCGCAAATAGCCAAATGATAGAGCAGCAGTGTGATTCACATCAATGCGCCATGTAGATATCAATAAGTGATATCCGTATCGCCATAGACTACCCCACTGCTGTCATCCTTACCTTCAAGTGTTTATTCAAGTTGGATAATCTTTGGATGCCGACCGCAGTCGCACCATTGGAAGACATACATTGGACTGTAGCCTAAAAAAGTTTCTTCCTGCGTTTTTTCCGCGATCGATCAAACACATTTGGTGTGTCATTTTAGCGTTCTCTGACCTGTGGTCAGACGCGTTCAGGTGGAACAAACTTAAACTTGCGCCTTTTTCAATGCTGATTTCAATGTCATTGAGAAAACAGCAAAGTGTCAAAGATTTTTTTTCGCAAACATGCTATCTGAAGTAATCATCTAGTTTTTCAAAAATATCTGTAATCTGATTACAATATTTTAGCTGGTAACATAATGGATTACAGATATTGTTTTTTGTAATCCCTTACACTACCGGTCAAAAGTTTTAGACCACCTACTCATTCAAGGGTTTTTGTTTATTTTTTCTATTTTCTACATTGTAGAATGATATTGAAGACATCAAAACCATGAAATAACACATATGGAATCATGTAGTAAACAAAAATGTGTTAAACAAATCTAAGTATATTTTCTATTTCAGATTATTCAAATATCAACCCTTTGCCTTGATGACAGCTTTGTACACTCTTGGCATTGTCTCAACCAGCATCATCTGGAATGCTTTTCTAACAGTCTTGGAGGAATTCCCACATATGCTGAGCACTTGTTGTCTGCTTTTCCTTCACCCTGCGGTACGACTCATCCCATACCATCTCAATTTGGTTGAGGTGGGGTGATTGTGGAGGCCAAGTCATCCGATGCTGCACTCCATCACTCTCCTTCTTGGTAAAATAGCCCTTACACAGCCTGGCGGTGTATTGGGTCTATCGGGAATCAAGGTAAGACCCAGATGCAGACACGTCGAATTGACAATGGTTTAATATTCCAACAGTGGCAGGCAATAGACAGGTCAAGGCAGGCAGGGGTCAGTAAACCAGAGGTGGGGCAACGGTACTGGACTGCAGGCAGGCTCAGGGTAGGCAGAGGTCAACAATCCTATCAAGGCACAAGGCGAGACCAGACACAGGAGGCAGATGGTTGGAGTCTTACAATGTTTATTAATCCAAAAAGGGGTAGGCAAGAGAATGGTCGTGTACAGGCAAATGGTCAAAACCAGTTAAGAGTCCAATAGGTACCAAAGGGCAGACAGATTCAAGGTCAGGGCAGGCAGGATGATCAGGCAGGCAGGAAAGTAGTCCAGAGTCAGGCAGTGGTCAAAACCGAGAAGACTATCAAAAAGACAATAGAAAAAGGAGTACGGGGAAAAAACACGCTGGTTGACTTGACTAAACATACAAGATGAACTGGCACAGAGAGACAGGAAACACAAGGATAAATACACTGGGGAAAATAAGCGACACCTGGAGAAGGTGGAGACAATCACAGGGACAGGTGAAACAGATCAGGGCGTGACAAATCCAGAGGTGGGGCAAAGGTACAGGTCGGCAGGCAGGCTCAGGGTCAGGGGCAGGCAGAGTGGTCAGGCAGGTGTGCTCAGAGTCAGGACAGGCAAGGGTCAAAACCAGGAGGGCGAGAAAAAGAGAGACTGGAAAAAGCAGAAGCTGAGGACAAACACGCGGGTTGACTTGACAAACAAGACGAACTGGCAACGGACAAACAAAGAACACAGGTATAAATACACAGGGGATAATGGGGAAGATGGGTGACACCTAGAGGGGAGATGATCACAAGGACAAGTGAAACAGATCAGGGTGTGACAGGGTCATTGTCCTGTTGAAAAACAAATGATAGTCCCACTAAGCCCAAACATGTAATCCGTTACTTCCCAACCCTACACACACACACACACACACACACACACACACACACACACACACACACACACACACACACACACACACACACACACACACACACACACACACACACACACACACACACATATACACACACACACACACACACACACACACAGTTTATTTATCACATTGGGGTGTAAGGTTCAGTCGTTCCCATACCGTCCTATCATTCTCCCTATCTTCCTACTTTCCTGCTTTCCTGTACCACTACAACACCTGCCTGGGCCCTTGCCCTCTAATCTTTTGATGTAAGTAATATGGTATTAGTGGGCTAAATAAAAAAGCACGGTCTCCAAGCCCCTTCAACTTGAGCTGTGCTTGAAATCAAATCAAATCAAATTGTATTTGTCACATGCGCCGAATACAACAGGTGTAGACCTTACAGTGAAACACTTACTTACAAGCCCTTAACCGACAATGCTTTAAGAAGTTAATAAAAATAAGCATTAAGTAAAAAATTGAAAATATAAGTAACAAATAATTTAACAGCAGCAGTAAAATAACAAGCGAGGCTATATACAGGGGGTACTGGTACAGAGTCAATGTGCTGGGGCACCGTATAGTTGAGGTAATTGAAGTAATATGTACATGTAGGTAAAGTGACTATGCATAGATAATAAACAGAGAGTAGCAGCAGCATAAAAGAGGGGTGGGGGTAGAAGCTGTTAAGAAGCCCTTGACCTCGACTTGGCGCTCCGGTACCGCTTGTCGTGTGGTAGCAGAGAGAACAGTCTATGACAGGGTGGCTGGAGTCTTTGACAATTTTTAGGGCCTTCCTCTGACACCGCCTGGTATAGAGGTTGTGGATGGCAGGAAGCTTGGCCCCAGTGATGTACTGGGCCGTACGCACTACCCTCTGTAGTGCCTTGCAGTCGGAGCCCGGGCAGTTGCAATACCAGGCAGTGATGCAACCAGTCAGGATGCTTAATTTGTCCTGTACGATGGAACCAATGGATTAGTCCCAAAAGTGCAGACTCTGAAATAAATCAAGCTCACCTGCTGACCAGGTCCCTGCGTCATGGGCTTTCTTCCTGCCCTCAGAACTAGCTGATTCAGAAGCTATATGTCAAACCCTGTTCCAGTCACACCCCTCCCTGACCCACTCCCCCCACACCCTCCACTCCTCCTGCGTGACACTGAACAAGGCCTACACTATGGTCATAAAATGAATGTTGGAGTGGAATCATTCCTGTTGGATGGGTGTGTGTGTGAAGCTCAGATGTTCCCTCACCTCCAGTGTGTGTGTGCTGGGGGGCAGTGTGTGTGAACTGTGGCAGCCAGGGTGTGGCTGGTGAGGCCGTCGGGCAGAGGAAGGGACTCATTGATAAGAGAGGAACCAGAGTAACCACTCCCTGCAGCATGGCTTTCCTGAGAGGAGGCCTACATCGGCTCGCCCTTGCTAACACTCAGGACATTACAGTAGAGCTTTTCACACTTTGCAAAGTGTAGGGAAATGTTTTTCCTTCTTTACAAATGTGGCCTATTGTCTTACCTTTCCCCTCAGTTTTCTCATGCATCAGCATTTTTTTACTGGCATCAATAATAACAATTTAAGACATTTTGGTCCATGGTAATTTTTGGAAAAGCACAGTGTAATGTTGTGAAACATCAATTATCCCCTCTAGTTTGTTTTAAGGTGAACAAATATCAGATTCAAAATTATTTCTGTGCTTAAATACTCCTTAATAACAACTAACGGCTGTGTAAATTGCATAATAAGGCTCAATGAAGCGTTTTAATTTGTTTTTCATAATAGCAGGAAATGAAGCTCATTGTTGAGTAGATAATATCAGGGAGCAATAAGCTCTGGAATCTGTGACCTGTTTTCTGCAAGGTGAACCTTCCAAATGCCCTGAGGGATTGAAACCTAACTCAGATATTTTCTCATATATTTATTAGATTTTGAGTTGAACGGCAGTGCAACATCTGACTCATGTCAACACAACATGCAGAATGTTATCTTTCAAGTAAACAGACTGGCTCAACTAATGCAGTGTGTGTGTGTGTGTGTGTGTGTGTGTGTGTGTGTGTGTGTGTGTGTGTGTGTGTGTGTGTGTGTGTGTGTGTGTGTGTGTGTGTGTGTGTGTGTGTGTGTGTGTGTGTGTGTGTGTGTGTGTGTGTGTGTGTGTGTGTGTGTGTGTGTGTGTCTAAAGGTGGTGGAGCAAAAGGAGGAACACCTCAGACCCAGACAGTCTTACTTTACTCCGTTACATAACTATAGCCTGAATTTGAAAGTCCCAGCATTATTCTTTTCCCTCTTTAGATGATAGTTTAACAATAGCAATCGTCTCTCTATTTAACTTCAATTACAGGCAATCTTAAAGCATTAAGAGGGTGCTGCCGTTGTTTATTTTACTGAATACTATTTTGGTCTGTTTCTCACCACATGGTTGCGCTCCACATGCAATGTGATCAACAGGAGGTGTTGACACTTGTCTGACTGTTTCTGAAACAAAGCAGGCTTCACTTTCTCCTTGAGACAATGGGAAGAGAAAGGGAGGGAAAGAGGGAGGGAAGGGTGGGGGAGGTTAGAGGGGGTGGCTGGATAGTCAAGGACTTACACCCTTCAAACGGTGTTGTCCTAGGAATAAGATGTCAACCCGAGTCACTGTAAGTATGGGTGTTAACCCTGGTGTCCAGGCTAAATAAACATGTAGTAGTATGGGTGTTAACCCTGGTGTCCAGGCTAAATAAACATGTAGTAGTATGGGTGTTAACCCTGGTGTCCAGGCTAAATAAACATGTAGTAGTATGGGTGTTAACCCTGGTGTCCAGGCTAAATAAACATGTAGTAGTATGGGTGTTAACCCTGGTGTCCAGGCTAAATAAACATGTAGTAGTATGGGTGTTAACCCTGGTGTCCAGGCTAAATAAACATGTAGTAGTATGGGTGTTAACCCTGGTGTCCAGGCTAAATAAACATGTAGTAGTATGGGTGTTAACCCTGGTGTCCAGGCTAAATAAACATGTAGTAGTATGGGTGTTAACCCTGGTGTCCAGGCTAAATAAACATGTAGTAGTATGGGTGTTAACCCTGGTGTCCAGGCTAAATAAACATGTAGTAGTATGGGTGTTAACCCTGGTGTCCAGGCTAAATAAACATGTAGTAGTATGGGTGTTAACCCTGGTGTCCAGGCTAAATAAACAACATGTAGTAGTATGGGTGTTAACCCTGGTGTCCAGGCTAAATAAACATGTAGTAGTATGGGTGTTAACCCTGGTGTCCAGGCTAAATAAACAACATGTAGTAGTATGGGTGTTAACCCTGGTGTCCAGGCTAAATAAACATGTAGTAGTATGGGTGTTAACCCTGGTGTCCAGGCTAAATAAACAACATGTAGTAGTATGGGTGTTAACCCTGGTGTCCAGGCTAAATAAACATGTAGTAGTATGGGTGTTAACCCTGGTGTCCAGGCTAAATAAACAAAATGTAGTAGCATGGGTGTTAACCCTGGTGTCCAGGCTAAATAAACAAAATGTATAGTATGGGTGTTAACCCTGCTGTCCAGGCTAAACAACATGTAGTATGGGTGTTAACCCTGGTGTCCAGGCTAAACAACATGTAGTAGTATGGGTGTTAACCCTGGTGTCCAGGCTAAACAACATGTAGTATGGGTGTTAACCCTGGTGTCCAAGCTAGACAACATGTAGTATTATGGTTGTTAACCCTGGTGTCCAGGCTAAATAAAAACATGTAGTAGTATGGGTGTTAACATTCAAATGTATTTATAAAGCCCTTCTTACATCAGCTGATGTCACAAAGTGCTGTACAGAAACTGAGCCTAAAACCCCAAACAGCAAGCAACGCAGGTATAGAAGCACGGTGGCTAGGAAAAACTCCCTAGAAAGCCCAGAACCTAAGAAGAAACCTAGAGAGGAACCAGGCTATGAGGGGTGACCAGTCCTCTTCTGGCTGTGCCGGGTGGAGATTATAACAGAACATGGCCAAGATGTTTAAATGTTCATAGATGACCAGCAGGGTCAAATAATAATAATCACAGTGGTTGTCGAGGGTGCAACAGGTCAGCACCTCAGGAGTAAATGTCAGTTTGCTTTTCATAGCCGATCATTCAGAGTATCTCTACTGCTCCTGCTGTCTCTAGAGTTAACCCTAAACAGAAGGTCTGGGACAGGTAGCACGTCTGGTGAACAGGTCAGGGTTCCATAGCCGCAGGCAAAACAGTTGAAACTGGAGCAGCAGCACGAGCAGGTGGACTGGGGACAGCAAGGAGTCATCAGGCCAGGTAGTCCTGAGGCATGGTCCTAGTGCTCAGGTCCTCCAAGAGAGAGAAAGAAAGAAAGAAAGAAAGAAAGAAAGAAAGAAAGAAAGAAAGAAAGAAAGAAAGAAAGAAAGAAAGAAAGAAAGAAAGAAAGAAAGAAAGAAAGAAAGAAAGAAAGAGAAAGCGAGAAAAAAGGAGCGAAAAAGAGAGAAAAAGAGAGAGAGAATTAGAGAGAGCATATTTAAATTCACACAGGACACCGGATAATACAGGAGAAATACTCCAGATATAACAGACTGACTCTAGCCCCCCGACACATAAACTACTGCAGCATAAATACTGGTGGCTGAGACAGGAGGGGTCGAGAGACACTGGGGCCCTGTCTGACAATACCCCCGTACAGGGCCAAATAGACAGGATATAACCCCACCCACTTTGCCAAAGCACAGCCCCCACACCACTATAGGGATAACTTCAACCACCAACCTACTATCCTGAGAGAAGGCCGAGTACAGCCCACGAAGATCTCCCCCACGGCACAACCCAAGGGGGGGCGCCAACCCAGTATGGATGTTAACCCTGGTGTCCACGCTAAATAAACAACATGTAGTAGTATGGGTGTTAACCCTGGTATCCAGGCTAAATTCTCAACCTGGCACACAAACTATCATGACCATCACCTAATTATTCCCACCTTCCAATTGGCTCTTCCAACCCCTCTCCTCTCTTTTCTCCTCCACTTTGGTGCTGTGAATCAGAATTTATTCTCTTCTCAGTCAATTTAATTTTAGGGTTAAATAAAACAAACATTAAAGCTGGAGGGACTGTGTGAGTTGGCAGTTGGCACTTTGGTGGGTCTGGGAGCAGGATTTCTGAAGAGTCACACCAGACAGGAAGTAAGGTCACTCACCAGCTTGTCCTGTTCCCTGTTCCTGTGATAAAAGAGCATATGCTTTAATTTGTACAGTACATTGGGCCCTTTCAACTCTCCTTTTAGTGGGGGAAAATCCAAAACCAAACCTAAGATATCAAGACGTGCCCACGGCAACCCTTGGGACAGAGGTAATCTGAACTCAATTCGACTTTCTGGTTAAATAAATAAATTTAACATTGACTGTAATATGGACAAATTAATGAAGTTATGTTTTGTTGGAAAAAAAACGAAATTGTTTATCACCATGTTCAGGATCCAACCTGATTTCCAGAAGCATAATGCATGCAATAATAATATACAATATATATTTCTATGACTTAATAGGGCGAGGCAGACAGGACGTTGATTCTCTGTTTGTCTTTAATGGCTCCAGACTCTTAGGGTCAGAGTATTTCTGAGCTTTATTAGAGGAAACTCTGGTCTGGACAGGATCCAACCTGTGCCCCCTCACGCTGGCGGAAGCAATAGCTGAAAAGGGGTGGATGCGGATGGGATGGAGGGAGGTTTGAGGATGGGTGATGAGAACTAAGAGGGGTGGGGAGGAACTGGAGGAAGGGAGTGGTAGAAAGATAGGTGAAGAGGGGTGAGAAGAACTAGAGGGGAAGGGAGAGGTGATGGAAGGAGGGGGGGTAGAGCAGTATGGAGGTAGAGAGGAGGTCAGTATAACAGAAGCTTGCAGAATCAGAATCAGAATCATTCCTATACAGTGTGGGGATGTCCTGAGCTTCCTGCTCTTTGTCCCGACCCCGGCCTCGACCCACAGCCCACTGGGTAACACCGGGGTTAGGAGGTGACGTCTTTGACGTGTTCCTCAGACAGAGGGCAGCCCACCGAGAGGAGACTGACAGGATTTAAGATTTCCTCTGGAGGTCCCACCACTACAACTGCAACTCCGTTCAACTCTGAGGAAGAGGCTCAAAGGGATGTTGTATATACTTCTATCCATCTATACTGTGCCCTATCTTTATACTGAGCCCAACATCTTTCTATCTACAGTATAGGGTATCCCTAAACCTCGAGTAGCCAAACGGACTAATGATACTGATCTAAAATCTAGTTGAAGGTGTGATGGCTTCATAATATGAAGCCTACATGCTCTGACTTGTCTTGCCGTACCTTCCTTCGCCTCTCTCCACCAAACCCACTGGGCACAGACGTCAATTAAACGTTTATTCCACATTGAAATGACGTGGAAACAATGTTGATTCAACCAGTGTGTGCCCAGTGCGAACGTTATATAATGTCATGTTCATCATTCCCTGTGCTTGCTGGTAAGACTTTTTCAAGGCCTGTGTGTGTTCAAGGTGTGTACAGTATTGTGTGCCCTGTCAGCCCTCTACTAAACTTTCAGCCACTTAAACAAACAGTAAAAAGTCACAGGTTGTAAAAGGCATTGTACCAAACTGCTTTTTAATGTTCCTTCTTCTCCCTTCACAACCATGGATACATCTCACACCCTCCACATTCCCTCTGGCGTGATGGTGTGACTCAAAAAGTCTGCTAGCTCGGCCCTTAAAAGCAACAATGATTCAAACTCACAATGATAAAGGAAGAATGATTTTTGAGTATTTACAGACTACCAAAGATGCATTTCCTTTACGCCATCTTCGATTGGTACCATTCTATACCACATAGAGAGAGTGTGAGGTTTATGCATATTGGAGAGCGAGGGGAAATGGCTAGGCTTGGGTTATGCAACACTTGTTGGCACGATGATCAGGCAAACCCCAGGTAGGCAGATCCCTGTGAAAACACGCAGTCTAGAGTTAAGCCTCCCAACAGACACAGTAGACACACAGAGTGTATATACTGTACCTATTAGTACACCCCAAACAGGGACACCCCAGCTAGGCCTGCTGGAGGGTGATGGGCGTGCTGCTCAGAGAGCAATGTTTTCTCTAGAAACACACACCCAAGTGTTGGCTAAGTGTTGAGGAGAGACTGACTGCATCACTTCTTTTTATAAGAAACATTAATGTGTTGAAAATCCCAAATTGTTTGCATAGTCAACTTACACACAGCTCTGACACACACACTTACCCCACCAGACATGTCACCAGGGGTCTTTTCACAGTCCCCAAATCCAGAACAAATTCAAGAAAGCGTACAGTATTATATAGAGCCATTATTGCATGGAACTCCCTTCCATCTCATATTGCTCAAATGAACAGCAAACCTGGTTTTAAAAAACAGATAAAGCAACACCTCACGGCACAACGCCTCTCCCCTATTTGACCTAGATAGTTTGTTTGTATGTATTGATATGAAGGCTACGAGGGCCATTTTTAAATTGATGTAGTTCTGTCCTTGAGCTGTTATTGTCTGTTATTGTTCTGTATTATGTCATGTTTCATGTTTTGTGTGGACCCCAGGAAGAGTAGCTGCTGCTTTCACAACAGCTAATGTGGTCCTAATAAAATACCCCCCCCCCCCCCCCCCCCGACACACACACACACACACACACACACACACACACACACACACACACACACACACACACACACACACACACACACACTCATGCCCCTAGAAAGGCTGTTTACTGTAACAGATATAGATCCAGGGTGGGCAATGCAGAGAGCTACTGACTGACACCCCATTATCACCTCTGATTGACACACCGACAGGAGGAACAACAGCTTACACACCTTCAAACAGGCACGCATAATCCTCAAATAGACCCTGTGTTTACGCAAAGACACTGAGGTATCCTTCAAATAGCAGCACATGTTTAAATACACTCAGATATCCAACTTCATCTTGCCAAGTATTTGACACAAACAAATCACACCTGGAAAGGATTACATCCCACAGCCGCTTAAGAACATTCAGTTCCTCATCACATCTCCTCAAAAGGAAATGCTTGTCCATTCTATGTCTTATCCAATACAGTGTGTGTGTATGTGTGTGTGTGTGTTTGAGGACATGAAACAGAGTAGAACTATGATAGTGTACACAGATTAGATCAGGAGACCCTAAAGTGACACAGAAGAACAGAATACAGTGTTATCTGTTCCATGGCCATTTACTGTGTCATTTCCCTCCACAGTGTCTGCTGTGGTATGTCCAAATGAGGCTCTGGAACGTGCTGCAGCAGGAGACACCTGTTATTGTACAGTAAGTGTGTGTGTTTGTGTGTATGTGTTTGTGTGTGTGCATGCGAGCGTGTGTGTGTTTGTGTGTGTGTGTGTGCATGCGAGCGTGTGTGCGTGCATGCGAGTGTGTGCGTGTGTGTGTGTGTGTGTGTGTGTGTGTGTGTGTGTGTGTGTGTGTGTGTGTGTGTGTGTGTGTGTGTGCAGACTGAGCTTTAAGCACACTGTCTGGCTCAGAGGAATACTACTTTGGAAGGCCTAAATTAAGTAATGGCTGATTCTCATGCCATGTTTAAGGACTTCAGTTTGTACTGTCTGTTCTTTAGTTTGTACTGACAGTCCCCTCTGTCACTTCAAATTGTTATTACTCATAAGAATGATCTGATCATGTTTTATGCTGAAAACACACATAGAGTAAGTATTAAATCAGTTTCATTTCCAAAATATCTGCTTTAAATATGATAGGCAAGTAATCCCTGCATATATTTGTACAGTGTTTGCTAGGCATCAGACCCCTATTCTTTTACAATGGGACAACTGAGTTGTAAATCCATCATAAAAACCGGCCACAAATATCCTCAAAAGTATTTAATGTGACCTCACCAACACTACACTACAATTTAAAGTAACCCCATCCACTATATATGTTTGCAAACAAAACTGAATGGTTGAGCCGGCCTAAAGCCGACTTTTATAAAACCTTTTTCCCACTTTCCTCCTCCTTCCCTTGTCCCTCACTCCCCCTCTCTCAGCTTACCCCCCGTCCCCGTCCCCTGTCCCCCCGTCCCCGTCAGCCCAGCATGTTGATATTAATGTTAATAACGTCAGAGCTCAGAGAACAATGGCAGGGGACTGGGGGAAGGGGAGGGAAGTGTTTTCCTCTGTAAAACTGTAAAGAGGGGAGCAGCAGGACTGGGGTGCTGCCATGGAACCAGCGAGTCAGGGACACAGTCAGGGGTCCAAGCATGTCCCCCCCCCCCCCCCCCCCCCCCCCCCCCCCCCCCCGTGTTAAAGTAATCTGGGCTGGGACAGGGACTGTACTGGCCAGGGCAGGAGCTGGGGCTGGGGCTGGTTTACACACACAAAGGGATTGCAATTTGAGGGTTGGCCCCTGATCCCCCTCCAGGGCTGGTTGCATCATGTTTAATCACCTTGAATCTTTACTGTCAATACCTTCTCTCACTAAGTTCTCACAGTCAAGCCTTAGTGTAAAATAACAATTCACAGTACTGTAGAGCACAACATTTACATTTAAGTCATTTAGCAGACGCTCTTATCCAGAGCGACTTACAAGTACATACATTCATACTTTTTTTGTACTGGCCCCCCGTGGGAAACAAACCCACAACCCTGGCGTTGCAAGCGCCATGCTCTACCAACTGAGCTACACGGGACAACACAACTGATCCCTCTCCCCGACTGATAAGATGGCACCGGAGCAGAAGGCAGATGTTTTACGTGCCCCCAACCGATTGTGTTTTTTGTTTGTTTATCTGCATTGTTTTTAACTTATTTTGTACTTATTTTGTACATAATGTTGCCGCTACCGTCTCTTATGACCGAAAATAACTGCTAGACATCAGGACTGCGATTACTCACCACGGACTAGTTGAATCCTTTTTCTTCTTTCAGAACTCTGACGAGCCCGAGGCGGAGGATATACGGCTCCCTCGGGAACAGGCCCCGACCACAGTGATCTGCGTGAAGAGGAGGCGGAGAAAGAGGGGCCGGAGAGCGGGCTGCCTTCGGAGAATTCGAAGGCGATAGAATAAACCCCCACTTCCCTCAATTCTGCTAGAAAACGTGCAATCTTTGGACAATAAAATCAACGAGTTACGTGGAAGATTAAACTACCAACAAGACATTAAAAACTGTAACATCTTATGCTTCACGGCTGAACGACGACATTATCAACATACAGCTGGCTGGTTATACGATGTACCGGCAGGATAGAACAGAGGCGTCTGGTAAGACAAGGGTCGGCCGACTATGTATTTTTGTAAATAACAGCTGGTGCACTATATCTAAGGAAGTCTCAAGCTATTGCTCGCCTGAGGTAGAGTATATTATGATAAGCTGTAGACCACACTACCTACCGAGAGAGTTCTCATCTGTATTCTTTGTGGCTGTCATTCAGAGGTTGGCACTAAGATAGCATTGAATGAGCTGTATCCCGCCATAAGCAAACAAGTAAACGCTCACCCAGAGGCGGTGCTCCTAGTAAAGTCCCCGGACTTTAACCTCTAACGAGCCTCAACCCCGGATCCGGGATCACCCCCCACCCCCCCCCCACACTGATTAGCATCGCTAGCATAGCGTCACAATTAAATAGTAGCATCTAAATATCATTAAATCACAAGTCCAAGACACCTAATGAAAGATACAGATCTTGTGAATAAAGCCACCATTTCAGATTTTTAAAATGTTTTACAGGGAAGACACAATATGTAAATCTATTAGCTAAACACGTTAGCAAAAGACACCATTTTTCTTTGTCCACCATTTTTTCTCTCCACCAGTAGCTATCACCAATTCGGCTAAACTAAGATATTGATAGCCACTAACCAAGAAAAAACCTCATCAGATGACAGTCTGATAACATATTTATGGTATAGGATAGGTTTTGTTAGAAAAATGTGCATATTTCAGGTATAAATCATAGTTTGCCATTGCAGCCACCATCACAAATCTCACCAAAGCGACTAGAATTACTACAGAGAGCAACTTGTATTACCAATTTACTCATCATAAAACATTTCTTAAAAATACACAGCACATAGCAATGGAAAGACACAGATCTTGTGAATTCAGACAACATTTCAGATTTTCTAAGTGTTTTACGGCGAAAACACAATAAATCGTTATATTAGCATACCACATATGCAAACGTTACCCGAGCACTGATTCTAGCCAAAGAGAGCGATATTGTATCATCGCCAAAATATATTAATTTTTTCACTAACCTTCTCAGAATTCTTCAGATGACACTCCTGTAACATCATATTACAACATACATATAGAGTTTGTTCGAAAATGTGCATATTTAGCCATAAAAAACCGTGGTTATACAATGAAAATAGTAGCAAAACAAGCCTGGAAATGTCGGTCGCCATCTTTGAGTGATCTAGTTTAATCAATAGCTAATCATATACTTGACTAAAAAATACAGGGTTGACAGGAATCGAAAGACAAATTAGTTCTTAATGCAATCGCTGATTTACATTTTTTAAATTATCCTTACTTTTCAATACAGGTTGCGCCAAGCGAAGCTATACAAAACAAAATGGCGGCGTAAGCGTTTAACATTTTTCGACAGAAACACGATTTATCATCATAAATTGTTCTTACTGTGAGCTGTTCTTCCATCAGAATCTTGGGCAAAGAATCCTTTCTTGGGTCTAATCTTCTTTTGGTCGAAAGATGTCCACTTGTCCGTCGAAATGCCCACTAACGTACGACCGGGACCCCGAAACGTGCCCAGCGCTTCAAAGTGCACAACAAAGCAATGCCTCAAAATCGCACTAAAAGGATATAAATTGCTATACAACGGTTCAAATTAACTACCTTATGATGCTGTTAACACCTATAACGGGTAAAAACATGACCGGAGAAATATTACTGGCTAAACTAACGCTTGGAAGGAGGCGAGTCCGATGTCCTTCGCGCGCAAGGCGCAGGCAGCAAAGGGAAGCTATTTCCGGTATTTGCTGTTTTATACAGCCCCTGATTGCGCAATCGACTCCATTCAAAGCGTCATCACGCACTGACATCCAGGGGAAGACGTAAGAAGTGTCTGTTTCTTCATAGCATTTACACGGACCTTTAAACTGACTCCAGATCAGTGGCCAAAATGTTTGAAATCTGACTCCCTATCATGAAAAGTGCTGTAGATTGAGTTCTGTTTCACTCAGAGACAAAATTCCAACGGCTATAGAAACTAGAGAGTGTTTTCTATCCAATAATAATAATAATATGCATATTGTACGAGCAAGAATTGAGTAGGAAGCCGTTTAATCTGTAGTGCAAATTATGCTAATGCGAAACAGCACCCCCTATATTCGCAAGAAGTTAATGCAGGGAAACTTGAATCTGTTTTACCAAATTTCTATCAGCATGTTAAATGTTCAACCAGAGGGAAAAAAACCCTGGACCACCTATACTCCACACATGCAAAGCTCTCCCTCACCCTCCATTTGACAAATCTGACCATAATTCCATCCTCCTGATTCCTGCTTACAAGCAAAAATTTAAGCAGGAAGCACCCGTGACTAGATCAATAAAAAAGTGGTCAGATGAAGCAGATGCTAAGCTACAGGACTGTTTTGGACTGGAATATGTTCCGGAATTCCTCCAATGGCATTGAGGAGTACACCACATCTGTCATTGGCTTCATCAATAAGTCCATCGATGACATCGTCCCCACAGTGACCGTACATACAGTTGAAGTCGGAAGTTTACATACACCTTAGCCAAATACATTTAAACTCAGTTTTTTACAAATCCTGACATGTAATCTGAGTAAAAATGCCCTGTCTTAAGTCAGTTAGGATCACCACTTTATTTTAAGAATGTGAAATGTCAGAATAATAGTAGAAAGAATGATTTATTTCAGCTTCTATTTTTTTCATCACAATCCCAGTGGGTCAGAAGTTGGGGTCATTGTCCATTTGGAAGACCATTTGCGACCAAGCTTTAATGTCTTGAGATGTTGCTTCAATATATCCACATCATTTTCCTGCCTCATGATGCCATCTATTTTGTGAAGTGCACCAGGCCCTCCTGCAGCAAAGCACCCCCACAACATGATGCTGCCAATGTGCTTCACGGTTGGGATGGTGTTCTTCGGCTTGCAAGCATCCCCCTTTTTCCTCCAAACATAACGATGGTCATTATAGCCAAACAGTTCTATTTTTGTTTCATCAGACCAGAGGACATTTCTCCAAAAAGTACGATCTTTGTCCCCATGTGCAATTGCAAATTGTAGTCTGGCTTTTTTATGGTGGTTTTGGAACAGTGGCTTCTTCCTTGCTCAGTGGCCTTTCAGGTTATGTCGATATAGGACTCGTTTTACTGTGGATATAGATACTTTTGTACCTGTTTCCTCCATCTTCACAAGGTCCTTTACTGCTGTTCTGGGATTGATTTGCACTTTTCGCACCAGAATACGCTCATCTCTAGGAGACAGAGCGCGTCGCTTTCCTGAGTGGTATGACGGCTGCGTGGTCCCATGGTGTTTATACTTGCGTACTATTGTTTGTACAGGTGAGCGTGGTACCTTCAAGGGTTTGGAAATTGCTCCCAAGGATGAACCAGACTTGTGGAGGTGTGCAAATTTTTTTCTGTGGTCTTGGCTGATTTCTTTTGATTTTCCCATGATGTCAAGCAAAGAGGCACTGAGTTTGAAGGTAGGCCTTGAAATACATCCACAGGTACACCTCCAATTGACTCAAATTATGTCAATTAGCCTATCTGAAGCTTCTAAAACTATGATATAATTTTCTGGAATTTTCCAAGCTGTTTAAAGGCACAGTCAACTTAGTGTATGTAAACTTCTGATCCGCTGGAATTGTGAAACAGTGAAATAATCTGTCATTAAACAGTTGTTGGAAAAATTACTTGTGTCATGCAGAAAGTAGATGTCCTAGCAGACTTGCCAAAACTATAGTTTGTCAACAAGAAATTTGTGGAGTGGTTGAAAAATGAGTTTTAATGACTCCAACCTAAGTGTATGTAATCTTCCGACTTCAATTGTACATACCCCAACCAGAAGCCATGGATTACAGGCATCATCCACACTGAGCTAAAGGCTAGAGCTGCTGCTTTCAAGGAGTGGGACTCTAACCCAGAAGCTTATATGCCCTCCGACAAACCATCAAACAGGCAAAGCATCAATACAGCACTAAGATCGAGTCGTACTACACCGGCTCTGACGCGGATGTGGCAGTGCTCGCAAACCATTACAGACTACAAAAGGACGCACAGGTGAGAGCTGCCAAGTGACACGAGCCTACCAGACGAGCAAAACTACTTCTGTGCTCGCTTCGAGTCAAATAACACTGAAACATGCATGAGAGCACCAGCTGTACCGATGTGAGTAAGAACTTTAGACAGGTCAACATTAACAAAGCCGCAGGGCCAGACGGATTACCAGGACGTGTACTGCGAGCATGCGCTGACCAACTGGCATGTGTCTTCACTGACAATTTCAACCTCTCCCTGTCCAAGTCTGTAATACCAACATATTTTAAGCAGACCACCATAGTGCCTGTGGAACACCAAGGTAAATTCCCTAAATGACTACCGACCCGTAGTCCTCACGTCTGTAGCCAGGAAATGCTTTGAAAGACTGGTCATGGCTCACATCAACACCATCATCCCAGAAACCCTAGACCCACTCCAATTTGCATACCGCCCCAACAGATTCACAGATGATGCAATCTCTATTGCACTCAACACTGCCCTTTCCCACCTGGACAAAAGGAATTCTCACCTATGTGAGAATGCTGTTCATTGACTACAGCTCAGCGTTCAACACCACAGTGCCCTCAAAGCTCATCTATAAGCTAAGGACCCTGAGACTAAACACCTCCCTCTGCAACTGGATCCTGGACTTCCTGACAGGCCGCCCCCGGGGGGTAAGGGGAGGTAACAACACATCCGCCATGCTGACCCTCAACACAGGGGCCCCTCAGGGGTGCGTGCTCAGCACCCTCCTGTACTCCCTGTTCACTCATGACTGCACGGCCAGGCACGACTCCAACACCATCATTAAATTTGCCAATGACACAACAGTGGTAGGCCTGATCACCGACAACAACGAGACAGCCTATAAGGAGGAGGTCAGAGACCTGGCCGTGTGTTGCGAGGACAACCTCTCCCTCTACGTGATCAAGACAAAGGAGATGATTGTGGACTACAGGAAAAAGAGGACCGAGCACGCCCCCCTTCTCATCAATGCGGCTGCAGTGGAGCAGGTTGAGAGCTTCAAGTTCCTTAGTGTCCACATCACCAACAAACTAACATGGTCCAAGCACCCCAAGACAAACGTGAAGTGGGCACGACAAAACCTATTCCCCCTCAGGAGACTGAAAAGATTTGGCATGGGCCCTCAGATCCTCAAAAGGTTCTATAGCTGCACCATCGAGAGCATCCTGACTGGTTGCATCACTGCCTGGTATGGCAACTGCTCGACCTCTGACCGCAAGGCACTACAGAGGGTAGTGCGAATGGCCCAGTAAAATCACTGGGGCTAAGCTTCCTGCCATCCAGGACCTCTTTAGCAGGCGGTGTCAGAGGAAGGCCCTAAAAATTGTCAAAGACCCCAGCCACCCTAGTCATAAACTGTTCTCTCTGCTACCGCATGGCAAGCAGTACCGGAGTGCCAAGTCTAGGTCCAAGAGGCTTCTAAACAGCGTCTACCCCCAAGCCATAAGACTCCTGAACATCTAGTCACATGGCTACCCAGACTATTTGCATTGCCCCCCTCCCCCATCCACATCACTGTCACTCTCTGTTGTCATCTATGCATAGTCACTTTCATAACTCTACCTACATGTACATACTACCTCAAATAACCGGTTCCCCCGCACATTGACTCTGTACCGGCACCCCCCTGTATATATTGTTATTTTTTTACTGCTGCTCATTAATTACTTGTTACTTTTATCTCTTATTCTTATCCGTATTTTTTTGAGACTGCACTGTTGGTTAGGGGCTCGTAAGTAAGCATTTCCTTATAAGGTCTACACCTGTTGTATTCGGCGCATGTGACTAATAAAATTTGATTTGATTTGAATTTTACAGGAGCTTAACTGTGGTTCATGTGATGTTCCTAGATGCTGTAGTACTGGTACTGGCTCACAGAGCTGCTTCTGAAATCAGTCTGGTTCATCAGGGTACCTGTACACAATTAGTAGGTCCTAATATGTTCCTTTTTATTTTCAGAGTTAGAAAACATTTCATCTTATTTTAGAGTGTGTGGAAATAATCCTGCCTGCAGGTCCCTGGGGCTGTTGGGTAACTGAAACAGCTGTGAGACAGAGGGAGAAGGGGACAGGGAGGGAATGGGAGAGAGAGAGATGTCATCTCTTTGATTTGAACCCTCATATCTCTTACAGTAGAGGCGTGGGATTGGTGCGTCAGAGCGGCCTGCTTCTCTCAGGAGGAAATAGATAAAGCACCAGTGCGTTCTGGGAAGGTGATAAGACCAGAACCTCATCCCTCACTGACATCACATCTGCCCTGGGTTCACACAGGGGCCGTGTGTGTGTGTGTGTGTGTGTGTGTGTGTGTGCGCTTGCGTGTTTGTGTTTCAGCCGACCTGAGATCTAAAACCGTGCTGAGAGTTAAGTGATATGAATGATGCAGAGTTTAATGAGTGAATACTGGCTTTATGATAACATCTCACCCGTTATGTAACTTAGAGTAGTAGTTCTCAACAGGTGGTACTTGGAGCCCTGGGGATACTTGGCTTATCCACAGGGGGTACTTAAAAATACTCATGATACCATAGGCCTACTGGTAAAAAAACACAGGCGGTACTTCAGGGGTATAAAAGGAATTTGGTGGTACAGTAACCGAAAAAGTTTGGGGAACACTGGCCTGGAGTGTGTTGTCTCAGTGGAGGGGGCGCTGGGGAGAAATGAGGCCAGTTCACAAAAACAGAAAGTGTGTGTGTATCTGGATGTGTTGATCCCTGCAGTGGCACCACAGCATATCTGTGAGTCATTGAGTTGTCAAACTCAGGGAGAGTAGAAGAGATCCCTGGTAGATTACAGCAACACAATGGTAAACAACGCTATTCAAAGGTCTCGTTAGTCATCCAAAGCACTACAAGGTATTACCTTAGAGAGTTCGTTTTGTTCATTCCAACTTCTTTGACTTGGATATGGGTCCTGGTTCAGGAGCATACATGTAATACTGTGCGTGTCTTTTCTTCATGACTCATCACGTTTGATTTGATCAAACCTAATTGCTCCGTTCAAGATTCTTCATCCAGTTTTCTAGATGAGCTCTGCAGTTGCTGATCCCTGCGGTACTTGGTCCAACCCTTAATTAACCATAAAGTAATCTTGAAACCCATAAAGGCATAGACACACCGCTAGCGTTTGCCGACCCGAGGAATACTCAGCACCTCTGAACAGAGTGCCGGCCATAATTTGTAAACCTAATGCAAACCAATTCTACATGTAGAAATGGGCGAAAATGTCAGCAGTCAGACGGCTACCGGCGGGTGCTCCCTGAAACACACTGCATCAAATGAACAGCAAATGAACTTCAAACAAAAGGCAGACCATCATTCAGTGCAATGTGTTTCCTCGTTAAGAGATTAACCATTAAGTGACATAGTGGTGTGATGTAGTGAGGAGAGCCAGGCATGGCCCATATTATCAATATCTTGAACTGGATATCTGTTAGATTAGAGAGATGCAGGACAGGGAAGAGATGATATAGACAGTGTGATGAGGTGGAGAGAGCCTATAGGGATGACCTCACAGGGAGAGAGTTGAGAGCTCAAGGGTCAAAGGTTAGTTTGCCTAAGGAGGGTTGTTTAGCTCAGATCACAAGAGAAAACAATAGATCCCCCTCCACCTTCCCTCTCATCTCCCTTCTTTTCTCATGAAGGCCTGTAGGTGAACTGGAGTATGTAGAGTGTGTTCTCTTCCTCTCGCTGTCTCCCCATCATTCCCCTCTCCCTCCACCTTCCCCTACCCATAAACAGGGTTTGAGATGATGACAGGGTCTAAGTAGAGCAGTAAGACCTGTCTGACTGTTTCCGTTTCTCTGCTTTCTTCCCGTTGAATAATTCTGTACCACGTCCTTACAGATTTCTCCGAGGCTGCTGAGCCCACGTCTTCACAATGTGCTCGGTAACTGTAATACTCGGATTACCACCATATGTTATCTACAGAGGGTAGCAATCTGACTGAACCAAGAGAGAAAATAGTAATTTCTCTAACAGCCTGGAGTTGTGTGTAATGAACACACATCGCAGCATAAAGAAAATCTAAAAATTCACAGGGTAAATCTAGATACTCTTATAGGTTATTCAAAGAATGCAGGCAAGCCCCCAAAATAATCACCCCGAAATAATCACCCCAAAATAATCACCCCCAAATAATTACCCATAAAATAATCACCCCTGAAATAATCACCCCGAAATAATCACCCCGAAATAATCACCCAAAATAATCAGCACCAAATAATCACCCACAAATAGTCACCCACAAAGAGTCACCCATAAAATAATCACCCCTAAATAATCACCCCTAAATATCACACCTAAATATCACACCTAAATATCACCCCTAAATAATCCCCTCTAAATATCACCCCAAAATAATCACCCTAAGTAATCAGCCCCAAATAATCAGCCCCAAATAATCACCCCTAAATATCACCCCTAAATAATCACTTTGAGGGGGGGTACAGTGCTGTCTGCTGGAGTAATAAAGGCCTAGTTCACTAAATTTGTCCCCAAATGATTTTATTATTATTATTATTATTATTCTACATTTATTTTTGTTATTTATCAGGGGAAGATGCAGCACCCTCAGCAACCCTACTTCCTGTGGCTAGGCACCAAAATACCTCACGAACATATGTTCACAGATGCAAAAACATCAAGTTATTTTTACTCTCTAGCCCTTAGCACTCTGTGGGTACACGTGTGTGTGTGTGTGTGTGTGTGTGTGTGTGTGTGTGTGTGTGTGTGTGTGTGTGTGTGTGTGTGTGTGTGTGTGTGTGTGTGTGTGTGTGTGTGTGTGTGTGAAGTCATATTCCCTGGTGTGTGACAAGCATGGCCCCACACAAGCGTGTGTGTGTGTGTGTGTGTGTGTGTGTGTGTGTGTGTGTGTGTGTGTGTGTGTGTGTGTGTGTGAAGTCATATTCCCTGGTGTGTGACAAGCATGGCCCCACACAAGCGTGTGTGTGTGTGTGTGTGTGTGTGTGTGTGTGTGTGTGTGTGTGTGTGTGTGTGTGTGTGTGTGTGTGTGTGTGTGTGTGTGTGTGTGTTTGGACCTGTGTCTGCTCTGCTCTCCTCTGGCTGCTCTTCCTTGGTAAAGATCCATCTCTAATTACTTCAACACTCCAAATCCCTGGGCTTTTATTCATTATTCAACACACACCCATGCACTGCCAACAAGAAGCACTGCAATGCAGCCGTGGAGTAGGAGAGGCTTGTTCTAAGGCATGACACTGAATTGACAAGAAAACCTTCAGTGACTGGGCAAAAAAAAAACTATCTTTGCCCATCTGAGGCGCATCAACCACCACCCAGCCAACCGACACATAGAGCGAGGCCAGTGGCCTACATTCCAAACCAACTTTCCATTCAGCTCTGGAATCTATTGAACCAACAATCCGCTCTCTCACATCAGGCCCCAGCTAACTGATTTAAACAACTTGTCCCTGTTCTCTGTGTGGGTTTCTATTGATCTTCCTAACACATTTGTCAGTCACAGTGATGCCACAGAAACTAAACATAGAAAACTCATGTACAGTCTACGTGTGTATTGTCTTGCTTGCCAAAGTTGATTACAAAGACAGTGTTATGGAACAGGTCAATCATTCAAACCACACACACACACACACACACACACACACACACACACACACACACACACACACACACACACACACACACACACACACACACACACACACACACACACACACACACACACACACACACTTTCTTGCCACTGTATATATATTGCCCATCGAAGGGCTTACTTCCAGGTTCCTTCTCGACAATGCAACAACAATAAGAAATAATAAAAGATAAGAATACGTGATACTTAGGCGACACGGATTGAATCCAGCCCTAAATCAGGTCTCTCTCAAAGAAGATATTTTATCCCAGTGAGACTTACCTGGATAATAGCAAGTGAAATAGAAAGGAGTCCTTCGCTCTACTACCAGAATCAGGTCAGGAAACCTGATAGGGTATCCCTGAAAGAAAGGATAGAGAGAGGGAGGAATGTGCTCGTTTAATCACAGGTGATGACAGAGGCTCAACGGAAAGCTGAATTTGTTTTAATCTTCTTATTATGAACACCTCACACACTAGAGTTTTATGACTTCTCTCAACATATATCATGTGAAGCCTAAGTGCGATCATTATTAATCAGCACTTTCTCTGTGTGAAGCAGAGATAATAATACAGATAATAAACTAATTAAGGAAATTAGTCTTTTCCCCGTTATCTGTGCTCAGTGTTGCATTAACTGTGTCACCCATTTATAGATGAAATACGATGGTGCATCTGAGCTGTCCTTGTCCTGAGAGAGGAGAGAGGAGAGAGGAGAGGAGGGGAACTTTTTGGATTAGGAGGAATCCTGTTTTAAATCATCAGATACTCAAAGGCAAGTGTATCGTCTCATATCGTACCCCATCAAGCTCATTAGCCCAATCTGGGGCCTTGTGTTTGAGAGAACAACAATGCACTTTGATGTTTGGATGTCAAGTTTGGATGTCAGATCAAGGGAACTGAAGTCAAAATAAAGTAAACTGTTTGTTTGTTGTTTATTTTTGAATTTTTATGAGGCTATTAAATTAAAAGATTACAGTAAAGATAATTTGGAGTCATCAAACACACACTGAGCAATAGAGATAAAGCAAAACAAAAACGAGGTAAACTGTAGATAAAAAGATCAACTATCTCTACACACTGACTTTTCACCTACAGGCCTTCACCTTGGACTCAAGCTTGTCTGTTTGAGGATCAATTTCTCCAGGTGGAACGAAGATACATTAATATCTCCAGTCAGACAACTGGCTTCCAAAAAGAAGGCAGTTCCCACCCACATACACGCCATGCTCACACGCCACACAGCATGTGAATGTCTTTGCAAATACCACAAAGCAGTCTTTCCCTTAGAGATATTCTCCGGGGGCCCAATTCAGACTTAGGAAATGTACGCCTTTCTTACGCACACCTTTCCTATGCACTTCTCAGTAGTTGGTATTCCAACTTACCTTATGCAGGTGCAGGCTTTGCAGCTTCCCGTGCACGTGCTGAATACTTTTAATTAAACTGCTGAAAACCCTCTCACTTGCTGGCTAACAGATTTTCTCTTGGAGTTTTCATTCAATAGGTTTTTCAGTAACTACAGTACCAGTCAAAGTTTGGACACCCCTACTCATTGAAGGGTTTTTCTTTATTTTTACTATTTTCTACATTGAAGAATAATAGTGAAGACATGAAAACTATGAAATAACACATATGATCATGTGGAAACTAAAAAAGTCTTAAACAAATCTAAATATATTTTATATTTGAGATTCTTCAAAGTAGCCACGCTTTGCCTTGATGACAGCTTTGCACACTCTTGGGATTCTCTCAACCAGCTTCATGATGTAGTCACCTGGAATGCATTTCAATTAACAGGTGTGCCTTATTCAAAGTTCATTTGTGGAATTTCTTTCCTTCTTAATGCATTTGAGGCAATCAGTTGTGTTGTGACAAGGTAGGGGTGATATACAGAAAATAGCCCTATTTGGTAAAAGACCAAGTCCATATTATGGCAAGAACAGCTCAAATAAGCAAAGAGAAACGACAATCCATCATTACTTTAAGACATGAAGGTCAGTCAATGCGGAAAATTTCAAGAACTTTGAAAGTTTCTTCAAGTGCAGTCACGACAACCATCAAGCGCTCTGATGAAACTGGCTCTCATGAGGACCACCAGAGGAAAGGAAGACCCAGAGTTACTTCTGCTGCAGAGGATAATTCCATTAGAGTTAACTGCACATCAGATTGCAGCCCAAATAAATGCTTCACAGAGTTCAAGTAACAGTGTCACGCCCTGGCCATAGAGAGGCTTTTATTCTCTCTTTTGGTTAGGCCAGGGTGTGACTAGGATGGGCATTCTACTTTCTTTATTTCTATGTTTTGTATTTCTATGTTTTGGCTGGGTATGGTTCTCAATCAGGGACACCTGTCTATCGTTGTCTCTGATTAGGAATCATACTTAGGCAGCCTTTTTTCCTTTGGTGTTTGTGGGTAGTTGACTTTGTTAGTGGCACTATAGCCCTAGTAAGCTTCACGGTCGTTTCTTTGTTTCTTGTTTTGTTGGCGACATTCTAAATAAAAGAAAATGTACGCTCACCACGCTGCACCTTGGTCCGGTCATTTCCACCTAGACGACGGCCGTGACAAACAGACACATCTCAACATCAACTGTTCAGTGGAGACTGTGAATCAGGCCTTCACGGTCGAATTTCTGCAAAGAAACCACTACTAAAGGACACCAATAATAAGAAGGGACTCGCTTGGGCCAAGAAACACGAGCAATGGACATTAGACTGGTGGAAATCTGTCCTTTGGTCTGATGAGTCCAAATTTGAGATTTTTGGTTCCAACTGCCATGTCTTTGTGAGACGCAGAGTATGTGAACGGATGATCTCCGCATGTGTGGTTCCCACCATGAAGCACGAAAGAGGAGTGATGGTGTGGGGGTACTTTGCTGATGACACTGTCGTTATTTATTTGGAATTCAAGGCATTCTGCAGCGATACGCCATCCCATCTGGTTTGCACTTAGTGGGACTATCATTTTTTTTCCAACAGGACAATGACCCAACACACCTCCAGGCTGTGTAAGGGCTATTTGACCAAGAAGGAGAGTGCTGCACCATATAACCTGGCCTCCACAATCACCTGACCTCAACCCAACTGAGATGGTTTGGGATGAGTTGGACCACAGAGTGAAGGAAAAGCAGCCAACAAGTGCTCAGCATATGTGGGAACTCCTTCAAGACTGTTGGAAAGCATTCCAGGTGAATCTGTTTGAGAGAATGTCAAGAGTGTGCAAAGCTGTTATCAAGGCAAAGGGTGGCTGCTTTGAAGAATCTCAAATAGAAAATATATTTATGTGTTATTTTATAGTTTTGATGTCTTCACTATTATTCTACAATCTAGAAAAAAAATTAAAAATAAAGGAAAAACCCTTGAATGAGTAGGTGTGTCCAAACTTTTGACTGGTACTGTATATCTTAAGACATCCCTTTAAATATGGTGTACCGGTGTACAGAATATAGGGATCAATGAAAGAAAGCCATCTAAATGTATGCACATTCATCTCCGTTTCAGCAACAGCTGGTAGATTTAAAAAATACTATTATTTAGACAAATTTTAGTGTTAGGAAGGTATGTATGAATCATAAAATTACTGGTTTGGAGGGCCTTTACACACTAAATATACTGATGAATCAAAAATACATTGGTTTGATTAATCTTAAAAGTTGTCATATTCAAGTTCAATCCATTAAATATTGGAAGGTGGAAGAAAGTGTGCCATAGGGGTTGAACAATAGTCCCCTAATCCTCACTAATCATGAAGCTGTATGACAATGGCCCAGTCGTCATGAACCTGCACCAGACTCCAGGTTTAACCTGATACAAATTCCATAATGATTCAAATAGGCTACATGTCCCAAATTACTGCACAACGTTAGCCTAGTATGATCAACTAATGCTATATGTGACAGAGGAAAGATAGATTAGTGGAATGATGCCAAATGTAAGCTACAAATTGAAGAAAACTAAACACTAAAGTGACAGTTATAGATGTATGTGGGTATTACTGACGGTGGGTACCGTTAGTGGCTAATATTTAACATGATGCAAATTGTAATATAAAATGGAGAAGAGCCCGGGGATATAATTAAAACATTCTACAGCACATATATCAACTCTGCAGGTTCAGCCCTATAGCTTGGGTCTCTCCGAATTTCATTCAACTTAATTATGAGGGCATACAATTTAAATTCTGAATAACGGCACAGCTATTTATAGCCTACTTTACTGTGGAAAAGGGGTCACAATCAGGGATCATAAGGAAAAACAATTGCTATGCGTATTTACAATCCCCTCCAAACGGATTACTCAAATATCTAGCTCTTATCAATAGCTCTTATTAATTTATAAATTAGAGTGCATGGAGAATTCTGTTATTTCTATAGGATAAAATATAGTATCTTCCGCCGCCGACAGAGATGGCCTAGGAAACTATGCAGTATTTAGTTTTCTTATGTGTTATTTCTTACATTGTTACCCCAGGAAATCTTAGGTTTTATTACATACAGTTGGGAGGAACTATTGGATATACAGTAAGAGCAACGTCAACTCACCAACATTACGACCAGGAATACAACTTTCCCGAAGCGGATCCTCTGTTTGGCCCACCACCCAGGACAATGGATCGGATCCCAGTCACGACCCAAAACAACGGCGCCGCAGAAGGGGCAGATGGAGCGGTCTTCTGGTCAGGTTCCGTAGACGGGCACATCGCGCACCGCTCCCGAGCATACTACTCGCCAATGTCCAGTCTCTTGACAACAAAGTAGACGAAATCCGAGCAAGGGTTGCCTTCCAGAGAGACATCAGAGACTCTAACGTTCTTTGTTTCACGGAAACATGGCTCACTCGAGACACGCTATCGGAGTCGGTACAGCCACCTGGTTTCTTCATGCATCGCGCCGACAGAAACAAGCATCTCTCTGGTAAGAAGAAGGGCGGGGGTGTATGCCTTATGATTAACGAGACGTGGTGTGATCATAACAACATACAGGAACTCAAGTCCTTTTGTTCACCTGACTTAGAATTCCTCATAATCAAATGCCGACCGCATTATCTACGAAGAAAATTCTCTTCGAACATAATCATAGTCGTGTATATTCCCCCCCAAGCAGACACATCGACGGCCCTGAAAAAACTTCATTCGACTCTATGTAAACTGGAAACCACATATCCATATCCACTCACTTCCGTCATCATGAAGTGCTTTGAGAGACTAGTCAAGGACCATATCACCTCCACCCTACCTGACACCTTAGCCCCACTCCAATTTGCTTACCGCCCCAATAGGTCCTAACCCATCTGGACAAGAGGAATACCTATGTAAGAATTCTGTTCATCGACTACATCTAAGCATTTAACACCATAATACCCCCCAAACTCGTCATTAAGCTCGAGACCCTGGGTCTCGACCCCGCCCTGTGCAACTGGGTCCTGGACTTCCTGACGGGCCGCCCCCAGATGGTGAGGGTAGGTAACAACATTTCCACCCCACTGATCCTCAACACTGGGGCCCCACAAGGGTGCGTTCTCAGCCCTCTCCTGTACTCCCTGTTCACCTATGACTGCGTGGCCATGCACGCCTCCAACTCAATCATCAAGTTTGCAGACGACACTACAGTGGTAGGCTTGATTACCAACAATGACGAGACGGCCTACAGGGAGGAGGTGAGGGGCCTCGGAGTGTGGTGTCAGGAAAATAACCTCACACTCAATGTCAACAAAACAAAGGAGATGATCGTGGACTTCAGGAAACAGCAGAGGGAGCAGCCCCCTGTCCACATCGACGGGACAGCAGTGGAGAAGGTGGAAAGTTTTAAGTTCCTTGGCGTACACATCATGGACAAACTGAAATGGTCCGCCCACACAGACAGCGTGGTGAAGAAGGCGCAGCAACACCTCTTCAACCTCAGGAGGCTGAAGAATTTGGCTTGTCACCAAAAACACTCACAAAGTTTAACAGATGCACAATCGAGAGCATCCTGTCAGGCTGTATCACCGCCTGGTACGGCAACTGCTCCGCCCATAACCGTAAGGCTCTCCAGAGGGTAGTGAGGTCTGCACAACGCATCACCGGGGGCAACTACCTGCCCTCCAGGACACCTACACCACCCGATGTCACAGGAAGGCCAAAAAAGATCATCAAGGACAACAACCACCCAAGCCACTGCCTGTTCACCCCGCTATCATCCAGAAGGCGAGGTCAGTACCGGTGCATCAAAGCGGGGACCGAGAGACTGAAAAACAGCTTCTATCTCAAGGCCATCAGACTGTTAACCTGTTTGGGCTGCAGGGGCAGTATTGAGTAGCCTGGATAAAAGGTGCCCATTTCAAACGGCCTCGTACTCAATTCTTGCTCGTACAATATGCATATTATTATTACTATTGGATAGAAAACACTCTCTAGTTTCTAAAACCGTTTGAATTATATCTGTGAGTAAAACAGAACTCATTTTGCAGCAAACTTCCTGACAGGAAGTGGAAAATCTGAAATCGATGCTCTGTTCTAGGGCCTGCCTATAAATGTGCTTGATATTTATTAGTATACATGCACTTCATACGCCTTCCACTAGATGTCAACAGGCAGTGAGAGAAGAAATGGAGTGTATAACATGATCTGAGGTCGAATAAAAGCTCTTGGCATGACGTGACCCCAATTTCCTGTTTTCTGGAACGCGCGAGAAGGGACCTGGTATTGCCTTCTGTAAAGCTGTCGTTATAGACGACTAATATCTCCGGCTTTGATTTTATTTGATAAATGTGACAATATCATCGTAAAGTATGTTTTTTCAATATAGTTTTATTAGATGATTGAAATTTTTTCGGGACGTTAGGCGTGTTGCTTTGTCTGCGTTTGTTCACGAAGGAGAGCTTCGCGCCACTTTGCTAGCTTTCCGTGCTAATTGACTGGAGAAGAGGACATTCTAAAACCAAACAACGATTGTTCCCGACAAAGGACCCCTTGTACAACATTCTGATGGAAGATCATCAAAAGTAGGACCCATTTTATGATGCTATTTCATATATCTGTCGAACATGTGTACTAGTAGTTTGCGCCCAGATTTTGGGCACTCTCTCGCTATAACTAAGCTGGATGTCGTAATGAAGTTATTTTTAGAATTCTAACACGGCGATTGCATTAAGAACTAGCGTATCTATAATTTCCTATACAACATGTATCTTTTAGTAACGTTTATGAATAGTTATTTGGTCAGAATAGTTGAGTGTCATAAAAATATCCGCACATTCTGGGAAAAAGATGCTACGTTAGCACAATGTATAACCACTGATTTCAGCTCTAAATATGCACATTTTCGAACAAAACATAAGTGTATGTATAACCTGATGTTATAGGACTGTCATCTGATGAAGCTTATCAAGGTTAGTCAAAAATTATATATCTTTTGCTGGTTTGATACGATCGCTAACTTTTGCTGCTGGTAAATGGCTTGTGTTTCTGGCTATTGTGGTAAGCTAATATAATGCTATATTCTGTTTTTGCTGTAAAACTGGATTCACAAGATCCTTGTCTTTCATCCTTGTCTTTCATTGCTGTACACCATGTATTTTTCAGAAATGTTTTATGATGAGTATTTAGGTATTTCACGTTGGTGTCTGCAATTACTCTGGCTGCTTCGGTGCTATTTGTGACATAGCTGTGATGGTAGCTGCAATGTAAAACTGATTTATACCTCAAATATGCACATTTTTCGAACAAAACATAGATTTATTGTATAACATGTTATAAGACTGTCATCTGATGAAGTTGTTTCTTGGTTAGTTTGGTTGGTTCTTGGTTAGTTAGGTTGGTTTTGTGCATGCTACCTGTGCTGTGAAAAATGTCTGTCCTTTTTTGTATTTGGTGGTGAGCTAACATAAATATACGTGGTGTTTTCGCTGTAAAACATTTTAAAAATCGGACATGTTGGCTGGATTCACAAGATGTTTATCTTTCATTTGCTGTATTGGACTTGTTAATGTGTGAAAGTTAAATATTTCTAAAAAATATCTTTTGAATTTCGCGCCCTGCACTTGAAGTGGCTGTTGTCATATTGTGCCCGGCTTCGGGCTTGCAGCCCAAAGAAGTTATTAAACAATGCCACTTTATATAATGTTTACATACCCTACATTACTCATATCATATGTATATACTATACTCTATACCATCTACTGCATCTTGCCTATGCCATTCGGCCATCACTCATTCATATATTTGTATGTACATATTCTTATTCATTCCCTTACACTTGTGTGTATAAGGTAGAACCCTTTCCTGAGAGGGTTCTACATGAAACCAAAAAGAGTTCTACTTGGAACCAAAAAAGGGTTGTCCTATGGGAACAGCGGAAGAACCCCTTTGGAACCCTTTTTTCTAAGAGTGTAGAGACGAAAGTGCATGAAAAGGGATTTAGTTCCGACATCGGCCCCCAGGTGAACCGACCTCTGCCTTGTCCTCTTGTACGCTATGCTGCTCCAATTCCCAGCTCTTCAGGGACTTCAACTTTACAATATAGGCCTCTACTCAACTGTACTGACTTTTGCCCCACAATGGGTCCTTAGCACCAATCCACTGCCCTGCCAACTACGCTACAATGTTGATCTGACCACTCCCCTGTTACTCTGACTTTACACTTTGCCCTCCTACCATTTCAACTGGTGAACCACGGCCTGGACCTCTACTCCACAATACTGCTCCATAAAAAAATCCCCAGCCCTTCAAGGACCTTTGTCACAATATGGACCTCTACTCCAACCCACTGACCTGTCCACTACACATACTTGTTCACCAACAACCAACTCCAGCACCATCATAAAGTTTGCTGACGTGGTTGGCCTGATCACCGACAACAATGACACCGCCTATAGCAAGGAGGTCAGTGACCTGGCAGTGTAGTGCCAGGACAACAACCTCCCCCTCAAAGTCGGCAAGACGATGGAGCTGATCGTGGACTACAGGAAACACCCCCTTCCAACTTAGATGGAAAATTACTGAGGATAATAGTGGATGATACAGCCACTCCTATTTGTCATATATTCAATCTAAGCCTACAAGAAAATGTGTACCCTCAGGTCTGGAAGGAAACAAAAGTAATTCCGCTACCCAAGAATACTAAAGTCCCCTTTACTGGCTCTTGGTAAACTTTTGGTAAACAACCCTTGGTAAACTTTTGGAAAAAATTGTTTTCGACCAGATACAATGCTATTTTACAGTAAACAAATTGACAACAGACTTTCAGCACGCTTATAGGGAAGGACATTCAACATGCATGGCACTTACATAAATTATTGGCTGAGAGAAATTGATGATAAAAAGATTGTGGGAGTTGTTTTGTTAGACTTCAGTGTGCCTTTTGACATCATCAATCAACGTCTGCTAGTGGAAAAATGTATGTGTTATGGCTTTACACCCCCTGCTATATTGTGGATAAAAAGTTACCTGTCTAACAGAACACACAGGGTGTTCTTTAATGGACGCCTCTCCAACAAAATCCAAGTAGAATCAGGAATTCCCCAGGGCAGCTGTCTAGGCCCCTTACTTTTTTCAGTCTTTATGAATGACATGCCACTGGCTTTGAGTAAAGCCATGTGTATGTATGCGGATGACTCAACATTATACCCATCAGCTACTACAGCGAGTTACATTTCTGCAACACTTAACAACGAGCTGCAGTCAGTTTCAGAATGGGTGTCAAGAAATAAGTTAGTCCTAAATATTTCAAAAACTAAAAGCATTGTATTTGGGACGAATCATTCACTAATCCCTGAACCTCAACTAAGGTGACTAACCTGTTTGGAGTAACCCTGGATTGTAAACTGTCAAATCATGTTGATGCAACAGTAACTAGGATAGGGATAAGTCCATAATAAAATGCAGTTCTTCTTTCTTAACAACACTATCAACAAGGCAGGTCCTACAGGCCCTAGTTTTGTTGCACCTAGACTACTGTCAAGTTGTGTGGTCAGGTGCCACAAAGAGGGACATGGAAAAGATTGTACACGGAGAGCTAACATTAATAATACGTATGTCAATCTCTCGTGGCTCAAAGTAGAGGAGAGTTTGACTTCATCACTACTTGTTTTTCTAAGAAGTATTGACATGCTGAATGCACTGAGCTGTCTGTTTAAACTACTAGCACCCAGCACAGACATCCATGCCTACGCCACAAGACATGCAACCAGAGGTCTTTTCACAGTCCCCAAGTCCAGAACAGACTATGGGAGGCACACAGTACTACTTAGAGCCATGGCTACATGGAACTCTATTCCACATCAAGTAACTGATGCAGCAGTAGAATCAGATAAAAAAAACGGATAAAAAATACACTTTATGGAACAGCGGGGACTATGAAGAGACACACACACATGCACATACACACATACACATGATAAGACACACACTCTACACACACGTACACATGGATTTTGTATTGTAGATGTGTGGTAGTAGAGTAGTGGCCTGAGGGAACACACTTAATGTGTTGTGAAAAGTGTTATGAAAGGTCATGTCATGTAATATTTTTGTTGTGTATAACTGCCTTAATGTTGTTGGACCCCAGGAAGAGTAGCTGCTGCCTTCGTAGCAGCTAATGGGGATCCTTAATAAATACAAATACAAATCGATCCTTAATAAATACAAATCCAAATCCACATAGACAGGGCTGTAGTGGAGTGGGTCGAGAACTTCAAGTTCCACATCACTAAGGAATTAACATGGTCCACACACACCAACACAGTCGTAAAGAAGGCATGACAACACCTCTTCCCCTTCCGGAGGCTGACAAGATTTGACATGGTCCCTCAGATCCTTAAAAGGTTCTACAGCTGCACCACTGGCTGCATCAGTGCTTGGTATGTCAACTGCTTGGCCCTACAGAGGGTACATCACTGGTGCCGAGCTCCCTGCCATCCAGGACCTTTATACCAGCCGGTGTCAGAGGAAGGCCCTAAATTGTCAAAGACTCCAGCCACCCAAGTCATAGACTGTTCTCCCTGCTACTGCACTGCATGCTGTACCGGTGCACCAAGGCTGGAACCAACAGTAACCTGAACAGCTTCTACCCCCAAGCCATAAGACTACTAAATAGTTAATCAAATAGCTACCCGGACTATCTGCATTAACCCTCTTTGCACTAACTCTTTTGACTCATCACATATGCTACTGCTACCGTTTATTATCTATCCTGTTGCCTAGTCATATCTACCTCAATTACCTCGTACCCCTGCACATCGACTGGGTACTGGTACCCCGTGTATATAGCCAAGTTATCATTACTCATTGTGTATTTATTCCTCCTGTTATTATTTTTCTCTGCATTGTTGGGAAGGGCCCGTAAGTAAGCATTTACCTCTTAGTCTACACCTGTTGCTTACGAAGCATATGACAAATAAAATTGTATTGGATTTACACTGTCCACTGTCCTGTCCACTACTCTGCAGAGTGTCTGAAAACGGTGGTCAGACTGGTCTCTGGAACACAATGACCTGGCCTGAAAATAAAGAACTTAGTTGAATGGGAGGAAGGAGAGTGGCACGGAGACAGGAAGTCAATCAGACCAGAGGAAATGTGCTGCAGAGTTCTTCTCACTCCTGACACACACAGAGGCTGTGCCCCGAATGACATCCTATTCCCTATGTAGTGCATTACTTCTGACCAGGGCCCATAGGGCTCTGATCATAAGTAGTGCACTATACAGGGAATAGGATGCCATTCGGACACAGCCAGAGGCTTCCAGGGGCAAACACCTTTTCACACTTCTGAGCTTAGCCAAGCCTCTACTGTCCTCCTCACCTTCCTGATGTCTGTAATTCTGTTGACCTGGTTACTAAATGGTACGTGTGGATGTAATGATGCTGTTTGAAAAATGTAATCATTCAGACCTGCTCTACAGCTCTGAACTATTGGCCTTTTCAATGATTCAGGGAATATTTCATATGAAAAAACCTGAATCTGAGATGATATGATTCTCCATCTCTCTCTACATACACACACACACACGCATGCACACGCACACCCACACGCACATGTAACCGATGTGAAATGGCTAGCTAGGTAGCGGTGGTGTGCGCTAGCAGCCTTACAGTCGGTGACGTCACTTGCTCTGAAACCTTGAAGTAGTTGTTAACCGCTACCTAGCTAGCCATTTCACATCGGTTACACACACACATTTGTTTTACTATCCTTGTGGGAAACAAACAATTGATTCCCATTCAAAAACCTATTTTCCCTAACCCTTAACCATTAACCCATAACCTAACCCTAACCTTAACCCTAACCCTAACCCTAACCCTAAACCTAACCCTAACTTTTAACCCTAACCCCTAACCCCAATTCTAACCCGAACTCCTAACCCTAACCCTAAACCTAACCCCTAAGCCTAAAATTGCCTTTTCCCTTGTGGGGACCGTCGAAATGTCCCCACTTGTCCAAATGTTTTCCTTCATTTACTATCCTTGTGAGGATTTCTGGTCCCCACAAGGATTGTAAAACCAAAAACACACATACACAAACAGAGAGAGAGAGCGGTAGCTGGCAGTGGTTGCTGTTGACAGCAACTGGATGTCTCTGTCTGTCTGAGTCTATACCTGGGTCCTCACTGAAATACCAGACGGCTGTTTGTTTGTGTGTGTGTGTGTGTGTGTGTGTGTGTGTGTGTGTGTGTGTGTGTGTGTGTGTGTGTGTGTGTGTGTGTGTGTGTGCCTGCGTGCGTCTCTGTGTGTGTTTCTGAGCGTGAAGGTTAGGCGCTTCAAAGAAGGACAAAACCTTTTGTTGTCAAACAAACACACATCTTTGAAACAAAAATGTTCTGCCGTGGCACCTGACACGCGTGTGTGTGTGTGTGTGTGTGTGTGTGTGTGTGTGTGTGTGTGTGTGTGTGTGTGTGTGTGTGTGTGTGTGTGTGTGTGGCAGCGACTGCCTGGCGCGTCGACATGTTGCACCCATCACCCAGACTGTGAGAATGGCAGATAGGCAGGAGTTTCACTAACACACACACACACACACACACAAACACACAAGCACACTGGGATTTATCACTGGCAGAGCTTTACAGCAAACAGTACCAGAGTACAAATGAGGTCAAATCCTCCAGTCTGAATTCACAGTAGGTTCTGTGGTCAGAGGGATAATGTGTAGCTTCTAGAAGTATTATTCATATTTCTGAACAATAAAAGGACCAGTATCATAAAGACATGAGGGTAGCAACAGGGTTTACTCTATGGTGCAGATATGAGCAGGTATTTACTTAAAAGGTACATAGGGTACATCACTGGGGCCGAGCTCCCTGCCATCCAGAACCTCTATACCAGGTGGTGTCCGAGGAAGGTCCTAAAAATTGTCGACGACTCCAGCCACCGTAGTCATAGACTTTTCTCTCTTTTACTGCACGGCAGGCAGTACCGATGCACCAAGGCTGGAAAGTTTGAAGTACTTTAATGTAATCAAATATGTTGCAAATATTTTGACGTACAGTATGTGATTGATTAAGCTTAGTTTGCACATTTAGGACTATTCCAATGGTTCCACGTGCAGCTCTAGTGCTTGAACGTGTTTGAGGTGTGTATTTGCCCCAGGTCTGGAGATCTGGTAATCCCTGTTTGAGTGACGGCAGCTAGCTGTCTGTCTGACAGGTCACGAGCGCTGACGCCACCTCACAGACCTCACAAACAAGTCACACTCCAGATATTAATAGCAATGATGACAACAAGTATAGGACGAACCCTGGAGCACAACACAGCAACCAATAAACTCAATACAGTTTCTGCAGGGAAAGATCTGGAACGTGTCAAAGCCTGCAATAACATACCAACGGGCATATGCGTCTGGCAATGGTTCAATTGCATTTGTTGTTAGAAAGTGACAGCATGTTTTATTTCCAACACATCTTTATGTCCACAAAAAGACTTAAGTGCATATTTAAGAGCGTATCTTAATATTGACTTTTCTCTTTTAGCTACTAATGCAGGTAAACATACATTCCCTGATGCTGGCTGATGGAAGGGAAAGTTCCAAAGGATGGGAAAACCAGTGGTATTTATACGGCTGACTGTTGATGATCCTATTTGGATCAACATCTCAGAGTTCGTGCATGCGTGCATGGCGGTGTGGTCGTGGGTGCAGTAGGCATGTGTGTGCATGTGTGTGCATGTGTGTGCATGAGTGTGCATGAGTGTGCATGTGTGTGCATGTGTGTGCATGTGTGTGTATGTGTGTGTATGCATGTGTGCATGGGGGGTGTTAAAGTAGCTCTTCTGCGGGTGGCATGTGAGAGTGAAATCAAGACGAGGTCTACATACAGTAAATACGTACTGTAATCTGATTCTCCATGGAACTTTATTCACGTCGATCCGCCCGCCTGTAAGCCTGCCTGCCTGCCTGTCCACCTGCCTGCCTGCCAAAAACAGCCTGGTAACAGACATGAGCTCACTTGAAATGCAGATCTATCATCTACTGTACCCACATGGCCCACATACAGTAGCTATCTATGACTCTATATGGCCTTCTGAAGTAAGGGAAAACCCTGGTTGGCCACTGGAAGATCAGTAGCGGTAAAGAAAAGGTACATAAGGTCTGAAGTCTTGTATATAATGTTTTTATTTATTCAAAACATTTATTTTTGTATTTTACCTCTCTATGACCTTCTGCCAGAGGTCTGTGTGCAACATGAATTCTCCTCCCCCTGGTTGTGTGTATTCCTCACCCTCTCCTCCTCTCTTCCCCTGTGTTTTCATCTCATCAGCTGGTTCTCAGCAGGAGGGCCAAATTGAAGGAAAATCTCTATTTTCTTTCTCCCTCCCCTCCCCGTCTCTCGCGCTCTCTCTCTCTCTCTCTCTCTCTCCCCATTTCTTCCAGAGACGTTTGGGCAGTCAGAGGAACTAGGTCAAATCTGAGAAAGAGTAATACAGTACATACTGATACAGCACAAACATGTACTATATCCCCGGTTGTCTCATGACTGACCCACTGGGATGTACAGGGTTCTTCTCCTGACCAGTAATGGATACCAAAACAAAACCATATCAAAACATATAGGAGGTTCTGACCAGTAATGGATACCAAAACAATATCAAAACATATAGGAGGTTCTGTTGTTCTGGGAAAAGCCAAACATCCACAAAGATATGGAAAAATATAGAAATAATGGGCACCCATGCAATCAGACTGAGCAAACAAGACAGACTTTCCCCTGCTTCTTCTTCAAACATAGGGGAATAGAGAAGATGAGAGGATGAGAGAGAGAGAGAGAGAGAGACAGAGAGAGAGAGAGAGAGAGAGAGAGAGAGAGAGAGAGAGAGAGAGAGAGAGAGAGAGAGAGAGAGAGAGAGAGACAGAGAGACAGAGAGACATAGAGACATAGAGAGACATAGAGAGACAGAGAGAGACAGAGAGAGAGACAGAGAGACAGAGAGACAGACAGAGAGACAGAGAGACAGACAGAGAGACAGAGAGACAGAGAGACAGAGAGAGAGATTAACATAGGATGAAGCAGATGATGTGATTTGTACAGTCAGCAGTGGTGGAAAAGTACCCAATTGTCAAACTTGCTTAATTAAAAGTAAAGATATGACTCAAGTAAAAGTGAAAGTCACCCAGCAAAAATAATACTTGAGTTAAAGTCTAAAGGTATGTGGTTTAAAATATTCTTAAATTATTTCAAATTCCTTATATTAAGCAAACCACATGGCATGACTATGTTGTTGATTATTTATTTAAATTTTACTTACAGATAGCCAGAGGCACACTACAACACTCAAACACAATTTTCAAACAAAGTATTTGTGTTTAGTGGGTCCGCCAGATCAGATCAGAGAACTAATAATACATACCCAGATAGTGGCTTGCTCTATTCAGACAATCATAATGCTTAAGACTTCAAGTCACATACCATACCATACCATATCATACCATACCATACCATATCACACTATATCATGCCATATCATGCCATATCATACCATATCATACCATACCATATCACACTATATCATGCCATATCATACCATACCATATCACACTATATCATGCCATACCATATCATACCATACCATACCATATCACACTATATCATACCATATCATACCATACCATATCACACTATATCATGCCATATCATACCATATCATACCATATCACACTATATCATACCATATCATGCCATATCATACCATTTCATACCATATCTCACTATATCATGCTAAATCATGCCATATCATACCATATCATACCATATCACACTATGTCATGCTAAATCATGCCATATCATACCATATCATACCATATCATGCCATATCATATCATACCATATCATATCATACCATATCACACTATATCATGCTAAATCATACCATACCATACCATATCACACTATATCATGCTATATCATGCCATATCACACTATATCATGCCATATCATACCATATCATACTATAGCATGCTAAATCATGCCATATCATACCATATCATGCCATATCATACCATATCATACCATATCACACTATATCATGCTAAATCATGCCATGCCATATCATACCATATCACACTAGATCATGCTAAATCATGCCATATCATACCACATCATGCCATATCATACCCTATCATACCATATCATGCTAAATCATGCCATATCATACTATAGCATGCTAAATCATGCCATATCATACCATATCATACCATATCACACTATATCATGCTAAATCATGCCATGCCATATCATACCATATCATACCATATCACACTAGATCATGCTAAATCATGCCATATCATACCCTATCATACCATATCATGCTAAATCATGCCATATCATACCATATCATACTATATCATGCCATATCATACCATATCATGCCATATCATACCATATTGTCTGATGAATGTTGATTATTTATACTGTTAAAAGGAACCGCCAGTTGGTTTTTAATCTTTGTACAGAATTTCCTGCTCGCTGACGTGGATGCGGGGGAGGGCATTCAGGCAGGTGTGCCCTCTACCCATCTCTATGCTCATGTGGGGACAGAGGGCACTACATAACTCTTTGGCAAGATATCTATATGGGCAGTTTAGAGGGTGCCTCCTTTCAATCCGGGTCCTTCACCCAGACAAAGCTGAATATTTGATCTAGTGATGGGAAGCCATGGCTTTCTGTGCCGAAAAACGGTTCATTATTCTGAGCTTCATTATCAGTTCACAATGCACATTAGTGATATCTGCTGGTCAGCAATAAATAGCAGCGTGTGATTATCAGATAGACATTTTTTTCCCTCTGCTGCTTACATCAAAACTGTGGTGCAGCGGTAAGTCGTTAGCTTTAGTAGCTTATAATCAGTTGGAATGCCAGTTTTACATCATGCTTCCTTTTCTATCCTTCAAGTTAACATTTAAAAAAAATAGGAATATATGGATTTATTTAGGATGCTTAAGACAGAAGCTTGGAAACTCAGCAAAAAAAGAAACGTCATCTCACTGTCAACTGCGTTTATTTTCAGCAAACTTAACATGTGTAAATATATGTATGAACATAACAAGATTCAACAACTGAGACGTAAACTGAACAAGTTCCACAGACATGTGACTAATATAAATGGAATAATGTGTCCCTGAACAAAGGGGTGGTCAAAATCAAAAGTAACAGTCTGTATCTGGTGTGGCCACCAGCTGCATTAAGTACTGCAGTGCATCTCCTCCTCATGGACTGCACCAGATTTGCCAGTTCTTGCTGTGAGATGTTACCCCACTCTTCCATCAAGGAACCTGCAAGTTCCTGGACATTTCTGGGGGGAATGGCCCTAGCCCTCACCCTCCGATCCAACAGGTCCCAGACGTGCTCAATGAGATTGAGATCCGGGGTCTTCGCTGGCCATAGCAGAACACTGACATTCCTGTAACGCACAGCTTTGAGATTGCCTGCAATGACAACAAGCTCAGTCCGATGATGCTGTGACACACCACCCCACACCATGAAGGACCCCCCACCTCCAAATCGATCCCGCTCCAGAGTACAGGCCTCGGTGTAACGCACATTCCTTCGACGATAAATGCGAATCCGACCCTCACCCCTGATGAGACAAAACCGAGACTCATCAATGAAGAGCACTTTTTGCCAGTCCTGTCTGGTCCAGCGACGGTGAGTTTGTGCCTATAGGCGACATTGTTGCCAGTGATGTCTGGTGAGGACCTGCCTTACAACAGGCCTACAAGCCCTCAGTCCAGCCTCTCTCTGCCAATTGCGGACAGTCTGAGCACTGATGGAGGGATTGTGCGTTCCTGGTGTAACTCGGGCAGTTATTGTTGCCATCTTGTACCTGTCCCGCAGGTGTGATGTTCAGATGTACCGATCCTGTGCAGGTGTTGTTACACGTGGTCTGCCCCTGCGAGGACGATCAGCTGTCCGTCCTGTCTCCCTGTAGCGCTGTCTTAGGCGTCTCACAGTACGGACATTGCAATTTATTGCCCTGACAACATCTGCAGTCCTCATGCCTCCTTGCAGCATGCCTAAGGCACGTTCACGTTCTTTTGGTGTTTTTCAGAGTCAGTAGAAAGGCCTCTTTAGTGTCCTAAGTTTTCATAACTGTGACCTTAATTGCCTACCGTCTGTAAGCTGTTAGTGTCTTAAAACCTCTAACGAGTCACAAACCCGGATCCGGGATCCCCCCCATCAAAAAAGCTGACTAGCATAGCCTAGCCTAAAGCCACAGGGATATCATATAATAAAATGTTCATGAAATCACAAGTCCAAGACACCAAATGAAAGATACACATCTTGTGAATCCAGCCATCATTTCTGATTTTTAAAATGTTTTACAGGGAAGACACAATATGTATTTCTATTAGCTAACCACCATAGCAAAAGACACAACTTTTTTTTCCCACCATTTTTTTCATGCATAGGTAGCTATCACAAATTCGACCAAATAAAGATATAAATAGTCACTAACCAAGAAACAACTTCATCAGATGACAGTCTGATAACATATTTATTGTATAGCATATGTTTTGTTCGAAAAATGTGCATATTTCAGGTAGAAATCATAGTTTTACATTGCAGCCACCATCACAACTCTCACCAAAGCAACTAGAATAACTACAGAGAGCAACGTGAATTACCTAAATACTCATCATAAAACATTTATGAAAAATACACAGCGTACAGCAAATGAAAGACAAAGATCTTGTGAATCCAGCCAATATTTCAGATTCTTTAAGTGTTTTACAGCGAAAACACAATTTAGCATTATATTAGCTTACTACAATAGCCAACCACACAGCAGCATTGATTCATGCACGTTAGCGATAGCGAATAAACCAGCAAAAGATATTAAATTTTTCACTAACCTTCTCAAAACTTCATCAGATGACAGTCCTATAACATCATATTACACAATACATATATTGTTTGTTCGAAAATGTGCATATTTAGTGGCACAAATCGTGGTTATACAATGAGAATAGTAGCCAAGCTGCCAACAAAATGTCGGGAGAAATCTTGGGAGAGGCACCTAATCTAATCAATAACTAATCATAAACTTGACTACAAAATACAGGTTGGACAGCAAATGAAAGATACATTAGTTCTTAATGCAACCGCTGTGTTAGATTTTTAAAATTAACGTTACCACGACATACAGCGTGCGTTAAAGCGAGACCGCACCGAAATTAATGGCGGAATAGTAGTTTTACATTTTTCAACAGAACAACGAATTAACATCATAAATAGTTCTTACTTTTTGATGAGCTTCCATCAGAATCTTGTGCAAGTGGTCCTTTGTCCAGAATCATCGTTGCTCGGTTGTAGATTGACGTCTTCAACTTAGGAATTAGCAGCAAACATTAGCTATGTGGCCCAGACGTGTCCAACTCTTCATAACGCAGCACAAAGAAATATCCGAAAATCACAATATACTGATATAAACTGATATAACTCGGTTTAAAATAACTACATTATGATGTCTTTAACACCTATATCGAATAAAATCAGAGCCGGATATATCTAAGGCCTATAACGAGAGCTTTTCAGAATGCCATCCTGAGGTCTGTCTTGCGCCATGACGAACGTTGAAAAGAGTGCACCCCACGTTCCAAGACCCTTTATATGGCCTCAGATCTACCTAGCAACACCATTCCAATTCTCACTGCTTACTGACATCTAGGGGAAATCGTATGCAGTGCATGTCGACTCATAGATTACATGCAAATTAATAAACTGACCCTGGAACAGAGTGCCCGATTTCAGATTTCTCACTTCCTGACAGGAAGTTAGCTGCAACTTGAGTTCTGTTTTACTCACAGATATAATTCAAACGGTTTTAGAAACTAGAGAGTGTTTTCTATCCAATAGTAATAATAATATGCATATTGTACGAGCAAGAATTGAGTACGAGGCAGTTTAATTTGGGAACGAATTTTTACAAAGTGAAAACAGTGCCCCCATATTGACAAGAAGTTCCATTCCACAGGTGCATGTTCATTAATTGTTTATGGTTCATTGAACAAGCATGGGAAACAGTGTTTAAACCCTCTACAATGAAGATCTGTGAAGTTATTTGGATTTTTGCAAATTATCTTTGAAAGACAGGGTCCTGAAAAAGGGATGTTTATTTTTTTGCTGAGTTTACTATACTAAATAAAACAAATTATTTGAACAACAGTGCAGAAAGCATGGTTTCAGATAAAACAATTTTCTAAATAGTGTGCCTTCATTCCCTGAATGTTCCATAGTTCCCTACTCTACATGCTAAGCTACCAGTCAGGTGAAACTAAACATACAAAATCCTAACTATATTTGTAAGTATGGTGTCCAATAGAGGTCACTGTTTGAAAGCAGCTTGGAATCAATGAAAGCACCGTAACCACGGCAAAATCGGTGGGATCAAACAAAGCTTCGGACGTCATTGATAATGTACTCCTGATAAAGTAAAACACGTATCAGCACACTGCTTCGAAGTTAGCTGCTTAGCGATTTTGATGCATACCTCAGATCTCTGGTATCAAACGTAGCATCACTAGTTTGAGCACGACAAACAACTCTCACAAACAACAACCAGTATGCATCATTGAAATGTAAGTACAAACCTTTTACCTTATAGAAAAGGATAAGAAGAGGACTCCTTCACCATTGTTTGTTTTGTGTAGTTGATACCAGCCTCTAATAGCTGTGAAATGCTAACGGCACAGTCAAACAGCCATTTTGACTATATTGATTTGTTTTCTTTGGTACTTGTAGTGTCAATGGTCACATGTTAATAATTGTTGCACTTTTTGTGCATTTCCTTTATTATGCTTATTAGGCCTGCTTCATGGCTATGCTTTCTACTTCTGTTAGTTTTATATTGTTTGATTGCTTACCATGCTATGTAGCCATTGATAAATTAGCCTGCTATTGCACCCCGTTTCTGGCCATTCATTGTTAAGTGCTGCTATATTTATACATAGCTTTACCCATTTATATGCTTATCGCATTTGCATATTGTCATTGATTATTGCCATTAACAGCCAATTAATTATATATGTTATTGCCCGTTATTTGCACCTTTCTGTGTCTCCTTTTAAATAAACCATACTCCATACAAAGCCAACCAAGTCTCAATTCAAGACGAATCTCATGTCAACTGTCAACCATGTATCATCTCCATTACCTGAATCTATATAGACTCTTAAACTGAACTGCATCTCTGCCCCACCTGCTCTTTAGCTGTAGTCATCTTGGCATAGTTCTGTTATAATCTCCACCCGGCACAGCCAGAAGAGGACTGGCCACCCCTCATAGCCTGGTTCCTCTCTAGGTTTCTTCCTAGGTTTTGGCCTTTCTAGGGAGTTTTTCCTAGCCACCGTGCTTCTACACCTGCATTGCTTGCTGTTTGGGGTTTTAGGCTGGGTTTCTGTACAGCACTTCGAGATATTAGCTGATGTACGAAGGGCTATATAAAATAAACTTGATTGATTGATTGATAGTCCCACAGTAGATGGGCATCACCATAACCCTCACCTAAACCTCAATAAATTACAATGCTGTGACTGAAGAATATTGTGCGACAGGCTAGGAACCAATGTTTTCGTCGGTGTTTCCCTGTGCACCTTTATTAGGGGAGGACATGCAGGAAATGTATAAAATCACTCCTTGGTCATGTTCAGGTGAGAGCTTTGTACTTGGAATGTCCTTTGTGGGTATAGGTTGTATGGCGTCGTTGCTGTTGGTTTATTTCTGTGAGCAACTATTTTGTGTCCATGCTGGAGTTGTGGTCGATTGTTCTGAAGGGTTTGTGTTGAGTTTGACCATCAGTGAGTTTATTCATCCCAGTGCCGAAGAAAGGGAAGTACTTGAACTGAATGATTACTGACCAGCAGTGGTGTAAAGTACTTAAGTACTTTTTTAGGGTATCTGTACTTTACTTTACTATTTATATACTTTTACTTTTACTTCACTACATTCCTAAAGAAAATAATGTCATTTTTTACTCCATACATTTTCCATAATACCCAAAAGTACTTGTTACATTTTGAGGGTTTGCTGGTTTGAGTTCCAGGCAGTTTATTGGCAGTGCCCTCCAATAAGGTGACTGTCTTTAAGTAAAGTAATTTGTCCTTCTAAAATATCTCTTTATGTACATGCAGTGGTTAACTGTTATTTTCTACCATCGGAAGTGTTGTTTGGCACTGTTTTTGGTCATCTTGTGAACTTGGTCAGCTGAATCTCACTTAAAATACTGTTGTATTTCAGAACGCTATCTAGTGGAAGTAATATATCTAACAAGTGATTTTGGTGTTAATGTGTTATGTGTCACAAACCTAATCGTCTAAGCTTCAATAAACATTGTTTTGTCTTTATCTACCTCTGTATTGTTTCCCTTTAATGGGCCTAGAAGCTGTAACATTTACATGTTAGAATTGTAATAGAAATGGTATATTTTGCTACAGTGTTGTCTAATCCATTGCATGGCTCAGAACAGTTGGCTCACCCAATAGGTGGCCTGTCATGAACCTGTGTGTCTAATGTTATGTTTGAGGTGTTCCCCTTATTGAACACTAACTGGCATAGTCTGGTAGCTGTGACATTTTAGCTAACCCTAGTTGGGAAGTGATACTACAATATACTACAGTAAAGTCCACAAAAACACTACAGTGAATACTATTTGATGTTTTATTAGGATCCCCATTAGCTGTTGCAAAAGCAGCAGCTATTCTTCCTGGGCTCCACACAATACACGACATAATACCAAACATTAATAGACAAGAACAGCTCAAGGACAGAACTACATCAATAAAAAAGGCACACATAGCCTACATATCAATACATACACACACACTATCTAGGTCAGATAGGGGAGAGGCGTTGTGCCGTGAAGTTTTGCTGTTTTTTGAAACCAGGTTTGCTGTTCATTTGAGCAATATGAGATGGAACGGAGTTCCGTGCAATAATGGATCTATTTAATACTGTACACTTTCTTGAATATGTTCTGCATTTGGGGACTGTGAAAAGACCCCTGGTGGCATGTCTGGTGGGATTAGTGTGTGTGTCAGAGCTGTATGTAAGTTGACTATGCAAGCAATTTGGGATTTTCAACACATTAATGTTTCTTATAAAAATAAAAAGGGATGCAGTCAGTCTCTCAACAGCCAAAAGAGACTGGCATGCATAGTATTTATATCAGTCCTCTGATTACAATGAAGAGCAGAACCTGCCACTCTGTTCTTGGCCAGCTGCAGATTAACTAGGTCTTTCCTTGCAGCACTCAACCACACGACTGGATAATAATCAAGATGAGACAAAACTAGAGCCTGCAGGACTTGCTTTTTGGAGTGTGGTGTCAAAAAAGCAGAGCATCTCTTTATTACGGACAGACCTCTCACCATCTTTACAAACTTTGAATCCAAATGTTTGACCATGACAGTTTACAATCTAAGGTAGCACCAAGTAATTTAGTCTCCTCAACTTGTTCAACAGCCACACCTTCATTACCAGATTCAGCGGAGGTCTAGAACTTAGGAAATTATTTGTACCAAATACAATGGTCTTAGTTTTAGAGATGTTCAGGACCAGTTTATTTCTGGCCACCCATTCTAAAATGGACTGAAACTCTTTGTTAAGGGTTCATTAGCTGTGGTTGCCGATGCGTATATGGTTGAATCATCAGCATACATGGACACATATGCTTTGTTTTATGCCAGTGGCAGGTAATTGGTAAACATAGAAAAGAGTAGAGGGCCTAGAGAGCTGCCCTGCGGTACACCAAACATTACATGTTTGATCGAAACTCAAAATACAGCTAGCTACTAAGAACATTTTCAATACACTTTCAAAACAACAAACTTTCCAAAGCAACAAACCGAGCTCTCCCTCGTTCTGCGTTCAACATACTATAGTATACTGCAGTCATGTCCGCAAAAAACACTACAGTGAATACCATAGTAAACTACAGTAAAGTCCGCAAAACACTACAGTGAATACTACAGTAAGCACTACGTGATCAAGGAATACTACAGTCTGCAGTGTAATATTCTACACAGTGTACTACAACATTCAAGGGAAGCATTACATGATCAACGGATACTACAGAGTGTAGAAGTATTTTTACTTAGTTACTTTACACCGCTGACAGTCAGTTGCTATCGTATTCAGCAGCCCTGGCAGGAGGGAGGGAGAGAGATAATATAGAGGGAGCATACTTCCCATAATTGTGACACTCCCCTTGTTTGGCCACACTGTGCAGACATGATAAACACATTGCAACTACAACACGGTACTCTGCTCTAGATATTACTTCAGTTGGGGACTTAATCTGGGTCCAGGCCCTACAAGGTTCAACTGCTAATCAAACAGTTCACATTATTTATTTATTGATCGTAGTCTGCGTCATCACATGTTTATTTAATGTATTTTTGTCTTTCATTCACGCCAATGGAAACAAAATAGACCATGTATAATTCTACATGTAACAGTATGTTAATTACTCTGACACAGTTTAGATTTCAAGACAAGCTATAACAAACCAAACCCAAAATCTGTTTGGTCAGAAACATGATCTATCCAATAGTCAATTTAGCACAGTCTGTATGATCGTAGTGATGAGAGCCATGCACAGAATGAAGGGAATAAAAAACACAAGACGTACCCTACAACCTGGCTCACAGTAACCCAGTCTTGTTTCCCAGTTGGACTCGACAGCTAGCTACGTGATTACACATTCATTTAAAGCCTGAGAGCACACTGTGTGGAATTAAATGTGGTTTTGTGAAGTATGATTTTAAGCTGAATGTGGGACACACACACATCACACTCTATGTAGGGGATGGCGTGTGGTGTTAGTTGGGCGTGGGTGGCCCTGGAAGTGTATCTCTCTAATCACAAAGTGAGAATGTTAACAGAGACTTGTAGGGGGAGCGTGATGTGAGAGCATGAGGGGAGCTGTGGACTGGCCAGAATGTGTTTACACTGAGAAAAAGAGAAAGAAAGAGAGACAGAGAGAGAGAGATAGGGAGAGCGAGAGCTAGTGTGAGAGGAGGAGTGAGAGAGAAAAACAGGGAGAGATAGGGAGAGTGAGAGAAAGAGAAAAAACGAGGAAGAGCGAGAGAGAGGCAGAGAGAGAGAGATAGGGAGAACAAGAGCAAGTGTGAGAGCAAGAGCAAGAGAGAGACAGGGAGAGACATAGGGAGAGCGAGAGACAGGCTAAACGAAAGCGAGAACAAGAGAGAGAAAGAGAAAGAGAAAAAACGAGGAAGAGCGAGAGAGAGGCAGAGAGAGAGAGATAGGGAGAACAAGAGCAAGTGTGAGAGCAAGAGCAAGAGAGAGACAGGGAGAGACATAGGGAGAGCGAGAGACAGGCTAAACGAAAGCGAGAACAAGAGAGAGAAAGATAAAGAAAAGAGAGAAAGAGCTAAGAGAGAAAAGAGAGAGAGGGAGGTACAGAGAGAGAGGCAGGGAGAGAGATAGGAAGAACGAGAGCAATAGAGACAGCGAGAGAGACAGGGAGAGAGAGAGGCAGGGAGAGGGATAGGGAGAGAGATAGGAAGAGCGAGAGAGACGGAGTGAGATAGGGTAAGGGAGAGAGAGGAGCTAGAGAGAGAGAGCAAAAAAGAAATGAGTGAGGGGATGGGAGAGCATTAGGGAGAGCGATAGCAATTGCAAGAGCTAGAGAGACAGGGAGAGAGACAGGGAGAGATATAGGGAGAGCGAGACAAAGGGTAAGGGAGAGCGAGAACTAGAGAGAGAGAGAGAAAGAAAAGAGAGAGAGAGATCAAAGAGAGAGAGAGAAAGAATGTGAGAGAGAGAGATAGGGAGAGCGAGAGTGAGCGAGACAGGGAGAGAGAGGCTAAGGGAGAGAGAGGAGTGTGAGAGAGGGGAGAGAGAGGAGCAAGAGAGACAGGGTGAAAGAGAGAGAGAGAGAAAGAGACAAAGAGAAAGGAGAGAGAAAAATAATGGAAAGAGATAAAAGAGAGGGAGAAAGAGATACAGGGATAGTGAGAGAGAGCGGGACAAGAAGAGAGAGAGAAATGGAGAGGGATAGAGTGAGAAAACCAGAGAGAGCGAGAGAGCAAGAGAGAGAGAGGAGCAAGAGAGAGAGAGAGAGAGAGAGAGAGAGAGAGAGAGAGAGAGAGAGAGAGAGAGAGGAGCGATAGAGAGAGAGAGAAAGAAAAAGAGAGAGGCCAGCCAGATAGGTCCGGTCCGGCCAGCCAGATAGGACCAGTCAGGCATCTTGAGACGACGTAGCCAGTCTCAAAATAGTCAGAATTAATTGAAGATAACTCCAGAAAACTGTCATTAATTTTGAGGTTTTTGGCAAGGAGATTGTTTCCATTCCAGGCATTACAATTAGCCCATTCTTCTATAGCTCCTCCTATCAGCCTTCTCTGTTCCTCACCCACTGCGTTGACCTGACTAGAGTGTCAGTCAGACAACACCCTCCCCTGGATGGATGCCTCTGTACTAAGTTGTGTCTGATGAGTACCGGTGTTCCTCTGTCCCCTCTCGGGTGCAGGAGCAGTATGATGATGTGTTGAGCTCCGGCCAGCAGGCCTTCCTATTGGAGGAGACAAATAAGAGTCCAGACATGTTCCAGACGTGTAGGTAGTCTGCCTCCAGGGGGAAAGGCCTCTGTCAGCCTGGACTATGTGACGGACGAGTTGAAAGTTGTGTTAGTGCTGGGCTGGAACAAAAACATCATAATCTGTGGGTCTCTTTCTCCTCCTTTCTTCTCTCCCTGTCTCTCTCCTTCTTCCTCCATCCCTCACCCCATCTCTCTCTAAGTGGTAGTGGTGGCAGTGTCCAGGTGAACTGTGCCCGCGTGTCGTCTCCTCATCCCATCTCTAAAGTAGAGGCCAACTGTCCCCTCAACTACCTCAACACAGAGAAAACCCAAGCCACAGCACTGTGGGTCTGTCTGTATGCATGTGTGTGTTCATATGCATGTGTAAGTGTGTTTCTTTACATATATACAGTACGTACGTATCAATGTCTGTGTGTGTACAGCATGTCTGTGTGTATGCATTCTCACTATCACCATGAACCCTCAGAATCCTCCATAGTTGTTCAATTCCCTCTCAGACTCCTCTGTCTTCATCTTAATGTTGTTCTGACTGCAGGTCTGCTTGGCTGCAGGTCATCAGTTTGACTGGGATGTTGAGCTGTTGTTGTATTACGCCCATCAGCCTACTGCTGTAGTAAAGGCAGCACAGGCTTCTCCCAAGCCAGGTGAGGGGGCAGTGGGTGTACTCTGTTGTAGATTTGTGTATGTGAGATCATCTGTGGATCTGTTGGGGCGGTATATGAATAGGAGTTGTCCAGGGTTTCCGGGATGATGGTGTTAATGAGAGCCATTACCAGCCTTTCAAAGCATTTCATGTGAGTGCTACGGGACGGTAGGTATTTAGGCAGGATGCCTTGGCGTTAAGACAGATTATCCACTCATCAGGTATCCCATTAACCGGCTTGTTCTTACGAATGACGGAAATTTGGGCATGGTCCGGGAAGAGCAGGATGTCCTTCGCAACCGACTCATTGAAAAAACTCCTTGACCAGATCAAAGTGAGAACTTGCTGTTCTAATGTCCAGTTGTTATTTTCGGTCATAGGAAACGATGGTGGAAACATTATGTACAAAAATAGTTCAAATCAATGCAAAAGAAACAGACAAATTAGCACAATTAGTCAGGAGCCCGTAAAACGGCGGCTCTTCCCTCCTGTGCCGTCCAGTTTTAATTGTTGTTTAATGTCAATGTTCTAAAAAGAGTGCCCCAAAGGACAGTGTTAAGGTCATAACTTATTTGCACGACAACTACCGGTATTCTTTAGTTACGGTCCACGTGTTTCACTCCAAACGCTGTATTTCCTCTTCTCTCTTTCTCTCCCTCAGTCTCTCTGTCGGTCTGTCTGTCTGTCTCTCTCTTCCTCTCTCAGATCTCAGTGGACACAGAGAGCTTAGTGACCTGGCAAGCAGCCTGTGGAGAACGAGCTGAGCTTCAGTCTCAAGCCTGCAGAGGACACTGGGTAAAAACAACTCTGTTTATACTGTTCTCAATGGTGCAGGCCACTGTGCAGGCCTTGGTCACACCTGGCACATGTAGCCTAGCCTACATCACTGGTGATCTGTGGGGTAGCAAGCGAGGAGAGTGATCAGACAGGCCTATCTGCAACATTTTGGCCTTGGGAACATTACCTTTGGCATATATGCAAACATTTTGTGGCACAGAAAGAAAGGAAAATGGAGAAACTATTTAATGACTAAATCCCTCTTGCCACTACACTATATGTTTATTTTGAGTTAAGGTGGACCCAGTGACTCAGACTTGAACACTTGGACCAGGACTCGAGCACGGGGTCTTCAGCCATAGGGACTCGTAACTCAACTCATGACTCGACCATTGGTGACTCCGACTTGGACTCTGACTCGAGAACAGGGGACTTGGGACTCGATTCGGACTCAAGATTTAGTGACTCGACTACATCACTTGTCAAAACAGTCATTAGCCCCTGTTCTACTTCTGGACATCAATGTGGCTGCGGCGTCTGTGGTGGAACGTTGATTACAATGGGAATGACGTGACTGAGTGATGGCGGTACAATCTTTGCCAATACTGAGACACCATCTGGTGTTACGTTCCCCAGCAAGAACCAAAAATTGTTGCTCAAATAAAAAGGGGCATTAACAAATAGTCACTGACAACAACCTAAAAGAAACAGGTGGAGTTTTAGGAGGGGTTCGAAAGGACACTCATGGGGACGTCCACTGAAAGTTGACTGGCAACAACAACTGGGACCTAAAAGACACCCACCATGAGCGCCCACTATATTTGCAAAAGAAGAGGCAAACAAAAGAAAAACCCACATCAAACTTGAAGACAGGAAGCAAGGTGAAACACCTTCCCTCTAATAAGATGACCAACAAGCACAGGTGTAATACAGACTGATTAACGAGGTGACACCAATCTGTGCGCCACCACGTGCTAACGTCCGACCTCTAAATATAAAATGGAAAACCAAAGTCTGTAACACTGGTGATTGTGCTACTCTCAAGCGTGTGCGTCTGTTTTTTTTAAATGTAATGTGTAATTGCTGTATAGGTTGTGTAGGAATTTACATGGCAGAGCACCAGTAAGCCAGTGACTCAGCCCCTGTAATAGGGTTAGAGGCAGAGAATCCCAGTGGAGAGAGGGGAACCGGCCAGGCAGAGACAGCAAGGGCAGTTCGTTGCTCCAGAGCCTTTCCGTTCACCTTCACACTCCTGGGCCAGACGACACTCAACCATATGACCTACTGAAGAGATGAGTCTTCAATAAAGACTTAAAAGTTGAGACCGAGTCTGCGTCTCTCACATGGGTAGGCAGAACATTCCATAAAAATGGAGATCTATAGGAGAAAGCCCTGCCTCCAGCTGTTTGCTTAAAAATTCTAGGGACAATTAGGAGGCCTGCGTCTTGTGACCGTAGCGTACGTGTAGGTATGTACGGCAGGATCAAATCGGAAAGATAGGTAGGAGCAAGCCCATGTAATGCTTTGTAGGTTAGCAGTAAAACCTTGAAATCAGCCCTTGCTTTAACAGGAAGCCAGTGTAGGGAGGCTAGCACTGGAGTAATATGATAAAATGTTTTGGTTCTAGTCAGGATTCTAGCAGCCCTATTTAGCTCTAACTGAAGTTTATTTAGTGCTTTATCCGGGTAGCCGGAAAGTAGAGCATTGCAGTAGTCTAACCTAGAAGTAACAAAAGCATGGATTAATTTTTCTGCATTTTTGGACAGAAAGTTTCTGATTTTTACAATGTTACGTAGATGGAAAAAAGCTGTCCTTGAAACAGTCTTGATATGTTCATCAAAAGAGAGATCAGGGTCCAGAGTAACGCCGAGGTCCTTCACAGTTTTATTTGAGACGACTTTACAACCATCAAGATTAATTGTCAGATTCAGCAGAAGATCTCTTTGTTTCTTGGAACCTAGAACTAGCATCTCTGTTTTGTCCGAGTTTAAAAGTAGAACGTTTGCAGCCATCCACTTCCTTATGTCTGAAACACAGGCTTCTAGCGAGGGCAATTTTGGGGCTTCACCATGTTTCATTGAAATGTACAGCTGTGTGTCATCCGCATAGCAGTGAAAGTTAACAACAAAAGTTAACCTTTGACCTGGCCTCATTCCCAGCATTTCACACAGGCTTTAGGCAACAGCAGTAATGTTCTGTGATCTCTCTATGGTGCATAGATCTATAAGGGGCTAAAAGGCCCCATTTAGTAATGGAGGAGAATTGGTCTTTAGTTGTCAGACACTCACACACACACACACTTGCAACCGGTCGCACGCACTAATGCACATACGCACACAGGCACACCCCCCCATACACACACAAACCCTCCCCCATACACACACAAACAAACACTCCCCCATACAGACACAAAAACACACACCATACTATTATATACCAATATAGTACAGCACCATTGTCAAACTTACAGCCTTACCATAATCAGATTACAATGATTAAGGGGTCAAATTGGATAGCTGTATAGCCATAGACCGCTCCATTCAATCATGATAAGGAAAGCTGAAAAGGCTCTGAAATGATTTCCTTCAACATATTAAAGGCTCAATCTGTGATAATTACAACCTCTATGTCGCGATAGGGAGTGCTAGAGTTTAAAGTTAATCAGAAGTGAGAAAATACAGTTTGATCCCACTGCCTGCCAAGCTACGCAACACACCTTCTGTGTTACCTTGTGAAAGTGGACCAAACTGTTCCCCTTACGCAACTGAATACATTCTGTATAATACACATGATGTCATGGCCATCGGCTATATTATAACCTAGCCTATTGAGTCTGAGGGCAGCTTGAATTACACAGAAAAAAGGAAATTTAGAAAAGGAGAATATTCCGTCTCTCGCTCTCGCTCTCTCTACAACAGTTAAAGTCTAACCAGACATCTGCCACCTTGGTTCTGAAGGCCGCCAGTTGTAAGGGTCAAAGTTCAGCCAACTCCAAGATGGTTTGACCCTAACGATTAGCACACTGAACTCTGACCTCATGGCACATGTCCACTGTGGGGGTCCCTGACCTTGTGACCTGGTAATGTCACTGCACCTTTAGCCCGTGACAGACAGCCAAACAGCCTGCTGTTGTTTTACCTTAAACCACTATAACCTCTAGAATCACTCGTTAGAGGAGAGGTAGAGAGAAGGAGAGGATATTGAAGCTACTGGGAGTTCTTGTTTATATCCACCATGTCTCTCTACATAACACTTCTAACAGCACACTTATATCAGATTAACAGCAGAGCCAAGAGAACCCAGCCTCAACACCCCTGCCGGGAACACTGTGTACGTAAACACTCTCCAAACATCTGAAGGAGAGAGGGGGAACAGTCTGCCAGCCACCAGCCGCTTTACTGGAGCCCCATTTCATGTAGTTGTGAAAATACTGTATCTCTCAGCTTCTACTGCCTCAGCAACTGCCAATTCTGCCCTGTGTACCCTCCTCCACCACACAAACAGACAGTTAGATTGGAAACTAAGTGAAAAGATTCACTAGGAATGGGCCGTGTAGAACTATGAAAATAAAAACAGACTTGGGTGAGGATCAGACATAGTCTGGAGCCATGGAGCCATGACAGAAGTATTTCAATAACGCCAGGAAGGACAGTAGGAATTATGTTGATGCCAGAAGTTTAGCTTTGATGTAGCTACATGGTTTGGAGATCAGTTTGAGCCGTTCTCTCTCTCTCCTTTCTCTATACTATCTTGTTTTCTCTCCTTCATTGTGTCCCTTGCACCCTCTCCATCTCTATTCCTTCCACAGATCCTCTCCAATCCCAGAGGCAGTAGACGAGAGAGAAAGAACTTCAAAGTTGTCATAGATTCTCTCTCATCATACCTGAGAGTTTGGAATGCAGGATGCTCACAGAAGAGAAGGCAAGAAACCAATTGTACTGTAAGTGACAAATAAGTCACGGAAAGAAATGTGGATGACTCCAAAAGTTTTCGTGATGGAATGTTAGCACCCAAGTGTAGTGCTCTGAGGAAGTGTGTGTTTATGCATAGATGTCAATACAAAGTCAAACTACTTGTGCTGAGATATTTTAAGATGGCAGACTTGTTATATCATTAACTGTGTCTTTAAGAGTGAGTTCCTCAGAGGAAACAAACAGCCCTGAGGACAGACGGACAGACAGATGGCGACCGAGACATAAACAACATGTTGGTTGTTTACCCTGTTCCGACGGCGGCCGTGGCTTGCATCCTCCCTGGGTCAAGGGTCACGGCTGAGTCAGAGTTTTAACGAAGCACCACATCAGGCTGCCTAAGTGGGGTCGTGACTGAGCGTGTGCCCAGTGAAAAGCTAAGGGCCGGTGACGAACAGGAAGTTAGTCAGTGAAAGAAAAGTACTGACGCAGAGGTGGCGGCAGCTTGCCAAGTGGCATACAGTACAGTACATCCTCTTGGTCCATCTGACGCTGAGGTTAGTTCTCCCCCTGAGACTAAAACTGGGATGAAAGACAACAACTAGATGGAGATATGGTGGCCTTTGATTTCATAACATGTTTCTGTTTAGATATAATGTGACATCATCATCCTTGAGAAGAAGTCCTCAGGGATTACGTTTATGGTTTTTGATCATGAGACAGACTACTGTAAGCCTAACAGCTTGGTCAATGGCCTACTGTAACAGCTTGGTCAGCAACCTACTATAACAGCTTGGTCAGTTGCCTACTGTAACAGCTTGGTCAGCGACCTACTGTAGCAGCTTGGTCAGTGGCCTACTGTAACAGCTTGGTCAGCAACCTACTACAACAGCTTGGTCAGTGGCCTATTGTAACAGCTGGCTCGGCGACCTACTGCAACAGCTTGGTCAGCGACCTACTGTAGCAGCTTGGTCAGTGGCCTACTGTAACAGCTTGGTCAGCAACCTACTACAACAGCTTGGTCAGTGGCCTATTGTAACAGCTGGCTCGGCAACCTACTGCAACAGCTTGGTCAGCGACGTACTGTAACAGCTTGGTCAGCGACCTACTATAACAGCTTGGTCAGCGGCCTACTGTAACAGCTTGGTCAGCGACCTACTGTAACAGCTTGGTCAGCGACCTACTGTAACAGCTTGGTCAGCAACCTACTGTAACAGCTTGGTCAGCGACCTACTGTAATGTCTTGGTCAGCGACCTACTGTAATGTCTTGGTCAGCGACCCACTGTAACAGCTTGGTCAGCGACCTACTGTAACAGCTTGGTCAGTGACCACAGCTCTAAGCCTGTAGAGGGTGTGAATGTTACGGGCAATATCAAAACAGCACTGACTGATTCCCCTCCACCAAAAAAAAGTATCATAGCTGGAACTCCACTGAATATACCAAACAATAAGAACACCTTCCTAATATTGAGAACAGCCTCAATTTGTCGGGGATGCTGGGCCATGTTGACTCCGATGCTTTTCACAGTTGTGTCAAGTTGGCTGCATGTCCTTTGGGCGGTGGACCATTCTTGATACACACGGGAAACTGTTGAGCGTGAAAAATCCAGCAGCACTGCAGTTCTTGATACAAACCAGTGCGCCTGGCACTTACTACCATACCCCGTTCAAAGGCACTTAAGTCTTTCGTCTTGCCCATTCATCCTCTGAATGGCACACACACACACACTCCATGTCTCAATTGTCTCAAGTCTTAAAAATCCTTCTTTAACATGTCTCCCCTTCATCTACACTGATTGAAGTGGATTTAACAAGTGACATCAATAAGGGATCATAGCTTTCACCTGGATTCACCTGGTCAGTCTATGTCATGGAAAGAGCAGGTGTTCTTAATGTTTTGTATACTCAATGTATAATTATATAGCTTTTAGTTTACGATGTTTGTGAGAGCTGTGTTTTCGAGGGCCTGTTTACAGTAACAGAATGTTTTCCCTACGGTAACGCTGTGTCTCAGTGACAGCAGCCAGCCAGCCACAGCCTTGTGGGGGGTGAATGTAACTCTATATGAACGTGATGTCTTACTACAGTACACCAAGGCCCAGAGGGAAGTCTGTCTGTTGTATAATATTATGGGAAAGAGAGCTATAGTGGACTGACAGAGCCCAGAGAAGAAGAGACAGAACAGAAGCAAAACACACATGTTTGTTTTACTATCCTTGTGGGGACCTAACACTTGATTCCCATTAAAAATCCTATTTTCCCTAACCCTTAACCTAACCTTAAAATAGCTATTTTTCCTTGCGGGACTGGTGAAATGTCCTTTGGGATAGTTATACACACACACACACAGACGAAGAGAGAGCGCGCTCAGGAGGGAAGGCATGAAGGAAGAATAGAAGTGAGGAGAGGTATGGAGTGTATCCCTTGATGGAGTGTTATCGCTCCAGCATGTCAAACCATACCATATGATAACCAGCTGCAACTGAGATAAGATCAGAGAAGCAGCCTCTTGCTTCATACTCCATGGAATCTCCAAGGAATTCTCTCTCCATGTTGGTTGGTTTCCACCTGCATACACTGGTTCAATGTTGTTGGTACATTATTGTTTTCATATTGTTGCTGTACTGTCCATTTGTTTGTGTCAATTTTACCAGAGTAACGTTACATAGATACACGTCTCTCAGTGGAGGAGCCTTAGCAGAGGGCCTTGGAAAACAATGCATGTCACGTGATGGTCGGAGCAGAGAGGAGATTAGCAGAGCAAAGTAGTGAGGAGAGGAGAGGAGAGGAGAGGAGAGGAGAGGAGAGGAGAGCTGCTTTGATTGCCAGACTGGGTAGTACTGACTGGGTACAGTGGGATTAGAGAGAGGAATGTAAACAGCTCGGCTGGAGTAGCTCTTCCTCCCTCTGAGGCGAGATAGAGAGAGATAAAAGGACGTTGCTGTATCAATGGGGAGAGTGGATGTGGGTTACACATCCAGGGGGACCTCTGTCTATCAGAGCCCCACTCTCAGTGCACTAACCTCAGGGAGATGAATCAGGATTCATGGGGTGATCAATATACATTGTACACACCACAGTGCATTCTGGGAAGGGCTCCAGGGTGGGTTCTTACCTGGCCCCTCTCGACATGCTCCAAATTTGTTTTTTGTGATTGCCTTCCCGAAGCTCGCCATCACAGACACACACACAAACACACACACACACTCAATCAAACCGACACCACCTCATCTTCAGCGCTGAAATATAAACACCTTCCCTTTCCAGAATAAATCATGGCCCCAGCTCTGGAATGAATTCCTGACACACACCCACAGCAGCAGTGTTTGATAGAGTAGCACACATCAACAACAGGGCAACTGTATGAGGGGAGAGGAGAGGAGAGGAGAGGAGAGGAGAGGAGAGGAGAGGAGAGGAGAGGAGAGCAGAGGAGAGCAGAGGAGAGGAGAGGAGAGGAGAGGAGAGGAGAGGAGAGGAGAGGAGAGGAGAGGAGAGGAGAGGAGAGGAGAGGAGAGGAGAGGAGAGGAGAGGAGAGGAGAGGAGAGGAGAGTGTATGTTAATCGATGATGATGATGATCCATGATGTGTAACCTTCCCTTTTTAGATCTACTTCTAACATTACTCTAACATTGCGTTATCCTTCAACCCACTTATACATTATCTTTCAACCCCCTCAAATGTACTATACTTTTATTTTTATCATCTTCAATACTACAACCCTGCATTAGGGGATGTTGTGTAGATGTGGATATGATGTGGATAACAGTATGCTGTAGTTTATGGTTCATATCTTTCCTCCACCAGAGTCTTCCATCCCAACCCCATCTTACCACTCTGCCCTTTTCTCACGCAACATTACACTTCCTACCCACTCTGTTGACTTCCCACTCAGGTAGGACTGCACGTTACAGCTGTGAAAGTACCTCCCAAGCCAAAACAAGCAAGCCCTCGCTAACCGCAGTCTCTCCAGGTAAAGTCACCACTTTACCACAAAGTCAAAGATGTGAATAACCTAGATTAACCCTCCTATTAGTTCCTTCACTTAGAAGGGAAAGTTGAGAGAGAGAAAGCCCCTTACCACTACCTAGTGTGCTTTTCTCCCAGACACTTAAAAAGGCCTTCAGCTCAACCTCAAACATTTACTTCAAACCTACACCTCTGGAGCTTTTACCATTCGCTCATCTGAGACCTCATCTTACACCTCTGGAGCTTTTACCATTCGCTCATCTGAGACCTCATCTTACACCTCTGGAGCTTTTACCATTCGCTCATCTGAGACCTCATCTACACCTCTGGAGCTTTTACCATTCGCTCATCTGAGACCTCATCTTACACCTCTGGAGCTTTTACCATTCGCTCATCTGAGACCTCATCTACACCTCTCCTTCACAGGAGCATGCGATACATTCCCATCCCAGACCTCTCTCTCTATATATAAATATCACTCTCTCTCTCCAGTACTCTCTCTCTCTACAGTACTCTCTCTCTCTCCAGTACTCTCTCTCTCTACAGTACTCTCTCTCTCTACAGTACTCTCTCTACAATAATCTCTCTCTCACTCTACTGTACTCTCTCTCTCTCTACAGTACTCTCTCTCTCTACAGTAATATCTCTCTCTACAGTACTCTCTCTCTCTACAGTACTCTCTCTCTCTACAGTACTCTCTCTCTCTACAGTACTCTCTCTACAATAATCTCTCTCTCACTCTACTGTACTCTCTCTCTCTCTACAGTACTCTCTCTCTCTACAGTAATATCTCTCTCTACAGTACTCTCTCTCTCTACAGTACTCTCTCTCTCTACAGTACTATCTCTCTCTACAGTACTCTCTCTCTCTACAGTACTCTCTCTCTCTACAGTACTCTCTCTCTCTCTCTACAGTACTCTCTCTCTCTACAGTACTCTCTCTCTCTACAGTACTCTCTCTCTCTCCAGTACTCTCTCTCTCTACAGTACTCTCTCTCTCTACAGTACTCTCTCTACAATAATCTCTCTCTCACTCTACTGTACTCTCTCTCTCTCTACAGTACTCTCTCTCTCTACAGTAATATCTCTCTCTACAGTACTCTCTCTCTCTACAGTACTCTCTCTCTCTACAGTACTATCTCTCTCTACAGTACTCTCTCTCTCTACAGTACTCTCTCTCTCTACAGTACTCTCTCTCTCTCTCTCTACAGTACTCTCTCTCTTTACAGTACTCTGTCTCTCTCTACAGTACTCTCTCTCTACAGTACTATCTCTCTACAGTACTCTCTCTCTCTACAGTACTCTCTCTCTCTCTCTCTACAGTACTCTCTCTCTTTACAGTACTCTGTCTCTCTCTACAGTACTCTCTCTCTACAGTACTATCTCTCTACAGTACTCTCTCTACAATAATCTCTCTCTCACTCTACTGTACTCTCTCTCTCTCTACAGTACTCTCTCTCTCTACAGTAATATCTCTCTCTACAGTACTCTCTCTCTCTACAGTACTCTCTCTCTCTACAGTACTATCTCTCTCTACAGTACTCTCTCTCTCTACAGTACTCTCTCTCTCTACAGTACTCTCTCTCTCTCTCTCTACAGTACTCTCTCTCTTTACAGTACTCTGTCTCTCTCTACAGTACTCTCTCTCTACAGTACTATCTCTCTACAGTACTCTCTCTCTCTACAGTACTCTCTCTCTCTCTCTCTACAGTACTCTCTCTCTTTACAGTACTCTGTCTCTCTCTACAGTACTCTCTCTCTACAGTACTATCTCTCTACAGTACTCTCTCTCTACAGTACTCTCTTTCTCTACAGTACTATCTATCTCTCTCTCTCTTTCTCTCGCTCTCTCTCCTGGTATCCTACCATAACATTTCACACGTTGTAAATAAATCTGAAGTGCTCAGGTTGAAAAGCACGGCTTGGGTCCTGGCACAGACAACTTAAGGAGAGGACAGGGAGGAGAGGAGGTTACACAGAGATCATATAATCATAATCACTTTGATATGGCAGGTATGGCCCTGACTCAGAGTGCCAGAAAACTGGTGTAGAACAGCCACATCTACTGGAAAACAACCTATAAATTAGGACAGCTTATCTGTCAGATGTTGCTGATGCTCTGCTTTGATATACTGTATTGATATACTGTATTGAAATACTGTATTATCTTATATATTATAATAAAGTATAAGGAACCCTCCTATATATTTTCTGTATCAGTGTAAATCTCAAAAGGTCAGGTGAACTCTCATCACAAGAGGGCAACGTATAATGTCTTCCATATTCATACTCACCATACACATTCCTACCCTTTACACCCTACTTACACATTTAGAAGGACCTTTGTAGGTAGGTAAAAGTACAATTAAAAGCCTGGCTCTTTATTGTGGAATGGTTTTACGTCCATGTTTGTGAAATGTGATTGATTGTTTTATATACCTTAGTTGAATGCACTGACTGTAAATTGCTCTGGATAAGACCATCTGCTAAATTACCAAAATGTAATTAAAAATGTCTGACAAAGGTCATGAGGCCAAACTACTGATACTTTGCTTGCGCATTGTGCAGGACTTCCTTTTAATCTGTTTGAAAATGTTCCAGTCTTCCTCTGACATTTCCTCCATCTGCTGCTCAGAAGTCAGGAATTTCCCCCTGAGGTCAAACACCCAGACAGACCAACGAGGATGGAGATGATCTCTTCGTTTTGTCTCAGGAAATTGTTTTATTTTGTCACAGGACGCTTATTATAAAACGAAACATAATGTCCTCTTTAATGAAAATGGATGACCCCTTTCATAAGAGTGAATAAAATAAGCGTAGAATGGAGTGCGCCAAGTGAACCAAGCTTAAGGCCCGTACAAGCCGTCCTCTTACTACAGTATCGCCTTAGGGCCAAAAATACTCTTGTGTTTGTCCCACCACCACCAGTTTGAAAGCCCTTGAATGGTGAATACAGTGATTATACAAACATTATGGCTTTTTATTCTCGCTGGTGGACTTTCACAAGGAGGAGCTTTTATATGGATGTCAAAGGAGAGGACAGGACTGATTGAGTTATCTCAGCAGTAGGTGCTAGGAGCAGCTCTCAGAGAGGGTCGCCAGCTATCTGAGAAGAGGACAGAGAGAAAGCTTCAAATGAGGATATCCACACAGTCATACAGCTTTGAAAACAGCTTCGCTCCCTGGAGCTTTAAGTGAGAGATCATTAAACTACAGCAGAAAGATGGATTCTTCGTCCTCTCAAAATAACATGGTCAAGGCCAGCTAAACCAGGGGTATACGAGGTCCAGATTACTGCTGGTTTTCTCTTCTACCTGATAATGAATTGCACCCACCTGGTGTCCCAGAACTAAATCAGCCCCTGATTAGATGGGAAGAATAAAAAAAAGCTGTGGAATATTTACATTTGAGGGAGCTATAGGAAAGTGGACATCTGTTTTAGTGCAAAGACTGTGCTGCCATCTAGTGGGGAAAAGTTAGATTGTTCATCTGCAAAGTAGCAGTACAGACATATTCTGTTCCATTGTTTCCCGGATGGGGGTGATGTCTATTAATCAGTGTAATATTGTTGAATGTTTCAGTAGGATCAATGATGAATTCTTCATTAATAGTGACACAGATGAACTAGTTAACCAGCTGCTACTCACATAGTTCCACTAATTAAAAGACACAAACAATAGGGTCCTGGAAATGCCTTATGGTACAGTGCAGACTGGTTTGTTTCTGTCACAGAAGAAAAGAAATATGATTTAAGATAATCTAAATAATCTAATGCTTTCCTCTCCAATAAACACAATCAAGACAGACTGGGGTAGTGCACTTGGTGGGAGGAGGCCCTTCTTAGACTTAACTCCACATCCTCACGTGCTCAGTTAAGTTTCATTCAGTTCAAGGTCTTGCACAGAATTCACTTCACCAAAGAAAAACTTAAATTCCTCCCAGACAGAAATGGCACGTGATAGATGTTCAATCACTCCGGCAGACCACACCCATATGTTTGATTCATGTTCTAAGCTGTCTGAGTGTTGGTCATGCTTGTTTAATAAGAAAATTCTAGATATTGACCCGCAGCCTTGTCCTTTGAAAGCTATATTTGGAGTTCCATCTTTGTTTCCTAGTCTCACTAAAGTAAAACAGACGTTGTAACTTCCCTCATAGCCCGCCGGCAGATCTTGCTTAATTGGAAATCCTCCACACCTCCCACTGTATCAGCCTGGTTGAAAGATCGAATGTATTTTATACATTTAGAGAAAATTAAATACACTTTGAGAGGTTGTACTACCAACTTTTTTTTTTAGATAGCAGCATTTAATTTCCTTTTTTTTAACAGTTGCCTTCTACTGATCTGGAGTAATAATTTTGGCCAACGGGATAAGAGAGGGTGTGGGAGGGAATGGACAGTATGTTGTGATATTTATTTATTTATTTGTGTGTATGTATATGTGTGTATATATGTACAGTGCATTCGGAAAGTATTTCGACCCCTTCCCTTTTTCCACATTTTGTTATGCTACAGCCAAATTGAGCAATTGGAGGAGAAGGGCCTTGGTCAGGGAGGTGACCAAGAACCCAATGGTCGCTCTGACAGAGCTCCAGAGTTCCTCTGGGAGAACCTTCCAGATGGACAACCATCTCTGCAGCACTCCACCAATCAGGCCTTTATGGTAGAGTGGCCAGAAGGAAGCCACTCCTCATTAAAAGGCACGACAGCCCACTTGGAGTTTGCCAAAAGGCACCTAAAGGACTCTCAGACCATGAGAAACAAGATTCTCTAGTCTGATGAAACCAAGATTGAACTCTTTGGCCTGAATGCCAAGCGTCACATCTGGAGGACACCTGGCACCATCCCTACGGTGAAGCACGGTGGTGGCATCATCATGCTGTGGCAATGTTTTTCAGTGGCAGGGACTGGGAGACCAGTCAGGATCGAAGGAAAGATGAACGGAGCAAAGTACAGAGCAATCCTTTTTGAAAACCCGCTCCAGAGCGCTCAGGACCTCAGACTGGGGCGAAGGTTCACCTTCCAACAGGACAACGGCCGTAAGCACACAGCCAAGACAACACAGGAGTGGCTTTGGGACAAGTCTCTGAATGTCCATGAGTGGCCCAGCCACGGACTTGAACCCGATCGAACATCTCTGGAGAGACCTAAAAATAGCTGTGCAGCGATGCTTCCCATCCAACCTGACAGAGCTTGAGAGGATCTGCAAAGAAGAAAGAGAGGAACTCCCCAAATACAGGTGTGCCAAGCTTGTAGCGTCATACCCAAGAAGACCCGAGGCTGTAATCGCTGCCAAAGGTGCTTCAACAAAGTACTGAGTAAAGGGTCTGAATACTTATGTAAATGTTATATTTAAGTTTTTTATTTTTAATTAAACCTGTTTCTGCTTTGTCATTATGGGGTATTGTGTGTAGATTGATGAAGGGGGAAAAAAACAATGTAATACATTTTCGAACAAGGCTGTAACGTAACAAAATGTGGAAAAAGTAAAGGGGTCTGAATACTTTACGAATGCACTGTATGTGTATATGTATGTATATTTATATATTATTATTTCCAATTGTATGTTTTAATTTATTTTATTAATGTATGTATGCTGCTTTTGTTAAAAGGGGAGGGAGGTGTTTCAATAAGTATAGGGGGATAAAAGGATGTATCTGATCAATTTGTCATTTCTTTATACATCCAATAAAAATATATTTATAAAAATAAATACAAATGTATAAAGATAATCTCATTTCATTGAAGGTGAACCTACGTGTATGTTATTATATTACGATACTGTTCTCACAGTTCACTTCTGTCCTGACAGTTTTCCTACCAAGCACATCAAAACTCCACAGACATTAAAGCGCAGAAGAAAACCCCTAAATAGCCCACCCAGCCTATGGACACACACACACACACACACACGCACACACACACGCACACGCACACGCACACGCACACGCACACACACACACACACACACACACACACACACACACACACACACACACACACACACACACACACACACACACACACACACACACACACACACACACACACGGTGAGCCAGGATTGGTGGTTTATTTTCTCAGATGAAGAACAGTGGTGTGTGTGTGTGTGCGCATGAGTGTAAGTGTGTGACCGTATGAATAAGTGTGTGTGTGTCACACCCAAATACAGTACATAGAAAGGAATTTACCAAGACCATCAAGTCTTTCTTACTAGAGGACTTAGGTGTGGCGTAGGAATGAAAAGCAAGGCCTGTAGGCGGGATAGCTGTGCTATTTGAACAGATCACAGAACAGGAGACATGGAGTTTAGAAAATAACATAAAGAACAGTTGGTTAAGATAAGCTCCGCTAGCCTGGAGTTTTCAACGTCTTCTTATTTCTGTGTGGAAAAACAGAAATCCTATTCAGTTTGGACTGAGAGAGTCCCCTGAGGGAGATAAGGATGGTTTAGTACGTCCAGAGAAAGGTCTAATCTGACATCTTCTATGTACCGTGCTGCAGTTCTGAACTCTGTCCTGATTCGTTCTGCCGTCCTGTTCACTGGACGTGAACGCGAACTGATGGAGTCATCTTCAGGGGATAATTTGTGTTGGGGAGGGTGACGTGTGTGTGTGTGTGTTCGCAGCAGGATCCTTTCCCATCCTCTTCATCCTCAGGGCCAGAGAGGAACTGTATTGTTCCCACACATTTTCACTCACGGCTAGAACTGCCATCGTATTTCATTTAGCACATTTAATCCCCTTTATAGAAAATAAACAATCAGAGAGCTGCTTAGCACACGCACACACACACACACACACACACACACACACACACACACACACACACACACACACACACACACACACACACACACACACACACACACACACACACACACACACACACACACACACACACACACACAGAATGGAATGGCCCATGGTGCATATCCTGGTGTATATTCTGACCAAGTGTCCCATGGTTACTGTAAAACGCTCACCTGGCCAGACCTTTCAGAAGTGGATTTGGGAAGTTAATCAAGTAGGTGTCTATGTGTGTACAGTATTCTATGAGGCTATGTTAGGCTGCGCAGGTGTTAGTTTGTGGATCTCAACCGAACTGACAGGACCTGATCTGAAAATCCACGACCCGGAATAGACTGTGGACATGTGGTGGTCCTCTTTTCAGACACTCCACACGTTTAAATGTTTATGATTTAGCTTCTTCTTCTTCTTCTTCTTCTTCACAATAGACCAACTGCTTAGACAATAGACACTACCTACTGAACACTACAGAGAGGTGGAGTCCAGGTTCAGAAGGTGAGGGGTTAACAGGACTTGGTCTGGGACTCTGGAGGAGCAGCTGTACTCCTGACTGAAATGAAAACAGGCCGGAATGAGGCCTGTCAACCCTCTGATGTACGACTTGTAGTGTGCGCATTCTTGCGTGTGTGTGTGTGTGTGTGTGTGTGTGTGTGTGTGTGTGTGTGTGTGTGTGTGTGTGTGTGTGTGTGTGTGTGTGTGTGTGTGTGTGTGTGTGTGTGTGTGTCAGGCCTCTGATGTAATGGGATGTTTCCAAAGACCTCCTTCCATATGACTGCCGACACCTTCAGCAACAC